>NW_004457532.1:412718-526583 GCF_000313135.1 Acanthamoeba castellanii str. Neff
TTCACACGCAACGCTCCCCGTGTCACACATATTTGGCGCCAGGCGTTGGCGCAAGGCGATGCGCAAGCGGTCAAGACCTACGGCGACAGCTTCGAGAACGAGATCAGGACGTTCACACAACAGTACGGAGGGGTACGCCGCCTTCCTTCATCCATCGGCGCATTCCTCTTTATGGCGAGCGCTCACCGTGTCGTGTCGTTGGTCGTGTTGTGGGTGGGCGTGGGCGTTGTTGCGTGCAGGAGGCGCTGGCCGGCAGTTTCCTCGACGAGGCGCAAAAGCTTCTGGGAAGACTGCACCAAGAGGGCGATGGCATCATACGGGCGAGCAGAGTGCGGGAGGAGATCGCCAAGATTCGGCAGCAGGACGACATGACGCGCCTCAGCATGGTAATGTGTCGTCCCTCCATTCCCGCCTGTGCCGTGTTCTTCGAGAAGAATACCAAAACCAGCGTGACCGCGACGCAGGCGCTCAACGTTCGCGACGGCCCAAAGATTTCCCAGCATGGTGCGGCGTTCAAGGCACAGATACAGAGGTTCAAGCAGGCCTATGCAAAGGAGCCGGCAGCTCGTGTCTTTCTCAATGAGTCCGAGGTGCGTTATTAGAGAAAGATCAAACAAACGAACAAAGCTTGCGGTAGTGGCGTTGACATGGACTCGCTAACCATATGAGGCAGGCACTCCTTTCGAGGTACGAGCGAGAAGCGCCCTCCATCCTGCGCGAGGATGAAGTGAAGAAGGCCATCGCCAATCTGAGGCTCAAATCTGAGCTGATGGCCGTCCAAAACGTGCGCCTGCCTCCTCCAGCATTATTCGGAGCTAAACAGATTTAGCTCCGAATCCCTGGGTGTGAAATCTAACTCGTTCGATCACTATAGGCCGTTCACGCGCAAAACTGCGATGTGCTGGCGTCCAAGGGTCCGGCGTTCGAGGAACAGATGAACCAGTTCCTGTCTAAGTACAACACCGACCCGGTCTACTCCACCCTCATTCCGCCTTCGTTCATTGAGCAGCTTTCCGACATCGCCTCCAGGTCTGCTCCCCTTCGCGCGCAATCAATTGCGACACGACATACACCCCCCCCCACACGTCAAATGTTACTCACACGCATTACATTACCTACCGCCGGCAGGTATTACAAGTTGATGAATATTCCCCGGGCGTTCAACGCTCGGCCGTCTGCCGGCAGCGCTGTATTTCACCAGGGCAACTTTGCTGGGACGGTGAAAATCACGTCGACGGGACCTGACGGGTCGAAGGTGGAGCATGTGCCGTGGCGCCCGGCGTCGCTCTTCACCTTCCCCGGCCCGACCTTGCCGCCGCCGCCCGTAAGCCACGACCAGATCTTCGCCGGGCAACGCGATTTAGGACTGAAGGCCGCACAGGAGGCCTTCGCGCGGTCGGACGCGCTCATGTCGTCGCTGCAGCAATCGGGGCCATCGTCCCCGCTCTTCCCCTCCGGCGGCCCCGGCGGGGTCCTCTCCACGTTCAGCCCCTACATCAACGCCACGTCGACGCCGGACATCAACTCGTGGATCACTTGCCATACTTCTGACAACCAGCAACCACCTCTGGCGACCACCAGCGGCTACACCAACACTGCTTCCCCAATGGCCTCGCGGGCGCTTGAGCAGCTGCAGTCGCGGTTCCAGTCGCGATCGCCGCCGTCGCCGTCGCCATCGCCATCATCGCCGTCGCTTTCAGGAAATTCCGCTGGCTACACGAACACATCGCCTTCATCATCGTCGTCGCCCGCAACGGCCATGAACTTCTCGGCCGGCTACGTGGACAGCGTGTCCTCCTCCCCTGTTGCGGTGCAGGTCGAGAGAGCTGGCCAGAAGGCCTCGTGCCCCATCAACCCGGCCTACGCGCCCACGCCCAAGGAGGCGATGTCGGTCACCGTCACGTCGTCGATGCGCAGCTCGTCCGGCGGCGTCACCGAGCAGGAGAAGCTCAGCATCGAGGAGACCAAGGCCACGATGAAGTTCCGCGAGATCATGTTCAACGAGTTCCAAATTCTCGAGAAGCTGGGCTCGGGCCAGCTCGGTACGGTCTACTTGGCCCGATGGCGAGGCGCGCTGGTGGCGGTGAAGAAGCTCGACGAGGACGACATGGACGAGAAGACCGTGGATCTCTTCAAGAAGGAGGCCGCCGCGCTGCACGTTCTGTCGCACCACCCTTCCCTCGCCTCCTTCATCGGCGCCTGCTGGTACTCTACGCCACGCACACATTCCACATTCATTCCATACATTCCACTCACCGGCTGAGTGTGCGTGACGCGACTG
This sequence comes from Acanthamoeba castellanii str. Neff, assembly GCF_000313135.1. Lineage (NCBI taxonomy): Eukaryota > Discosea > Longamoebia > Acanthamoebidae > Acanthamoeba > Acanthamoeba castellanii. The sequence goes on from NW_004457532.1 coordinate 415,000, forward strand.
CAGTGTGCTGCCGAACGTGTGCATCGTCACGCAGTACTACAGATACGGAAGCCTGGAGGGCGCGCTGCGGGGCAAGACGAGGCTCGACCTGACCTGGAAGCAGGTCATCAAGATCGCCATGGAGGCCGCCGCGGGGATTCTGCACCTCCACAAGGAGGGCGTGCTCCACTCGCGCATCTCGTCGCGCAACATCCTCCTGGGCGATGGCGTGCGGGCCTACGTCAACGACTTCGCCTTCTGCCACATGAAGACCAAGGAGAGCGTCTACACCCACACGGCCGGGACGTCGTCCTTCATCGGGCCAGGTACTCACTCACAGCCTCCTGAATCCGTCGACGTAGAAGGCCAATGATGACGTGGACGTGTTGCTAACATGGTGCCGTGCATGTAGTGCGATACATGAGCCCAGACGCGATGATGCACAAGTATTCAGAGGGCAGCGACGCCTGGTCGTTTGGTACGCGTCCCGTGTGTGCCTTGTGTGTCGCGTTTGCATGAGCGCTGGCTGATGAATGAATCTCAATCTCAATTTTTGAAGGTGTGCTGTTGTGGGAGCTGTGGGAACGACGAGAGCCGTTCGAGGGCGATGACGACCTCACCGTGGCCTTCCGCGTGTCGCAGGACCAGCAGACACTGCCCATCTCCCCCGCTTGCCCGTTGGTACGTGGAACGAGACTCGGTCAGCTGTGTCATCACCCTTTGAGCTCCCTTTCGTTCATCGCCTCATTACTGTGCGTTCTCTCAGGTGCTGGCGACCCTCATGAAACAGTGCTGGCTCGACCGACCCAGTCAACGGCCCTCCTTCTCGACCATCCACGAGACTCTGCAGACCTACTACAAATCATTGTGAGCAACTTGCCTCTTGGTGCCACCACAAGAAAAGAAAAAGCGGAAAGAAGAGAAATTAGGTTTGGTCACACAACAAGAAGCTCCACAACACAAAATGGAAGAGGCGGCCAACACTATTCGTGATGCTGTTGAGGCAGCCCAGTTGGGAGGAGCTGGCGAGCCTGGCACGCCGCGCCACAAGCTCCTGGAGACTGCCGGTGAGTTGGCCAACCTTCTCGACCGCTTTGCAACTGCCACTTCCTCGCACTCCCAAAAAGACATGGTACTTGCCCCCCCCCCTTTTTTTGCCTTCGCTTTCGTTCTTTGCCTTCTCTTTCTCTCTTTAGACTTGAGCTTACTGTTCGAGTACAGATCAACATTTCGAAGGAGGTGTCGAGCGTGGTGGGTAGTCTGGTGGACTCGGCCAACGCCCTCTCGGCGCACAGCCCGCACCTCAAGGACCAGGAAAACCTGATCAGGTGGGCCTGTCTTTGAAAGCCCTTTTATGATTAGTATCTCACCGCAGCGAATGGTCCAGTGCTGCTGTGAAGGCGAGGAAGGCTGCAGTGAACCTCAAGATCCACACTGCCATGGCGTACGGCCACCCACCTCTCATTCAACCACACGCCATGGTCATCATCACACAGCTTACACTTACCACGCGCCATGCGTGATGAACACCCACGAACGTTCAGAGCGGCGAGCGAGAAAGACAACAGGGTGAAGGAGCTGGAGAAGTTGAACGCCTGCCTCGACGATCTCGCTCAGAATGTCGTAGCGCTCACCGAGCACGCTCAGTTCTCCAGCCTGCAGTGGGTGTCTGCCTGATGCAGCGTGGGTTGTGTTTTTTTTCTCTCCCATTTTCTTTGTGAAAATCAAAAGTCTGGATCACCTAGATTGATCGAGAAAGATGTCACAGGCAGCGGCTCAGCGACTCGAAGAGGAGGTGAAGCTCCTGCGAAAGATGCAGGATGAGGCGCAGCAGACGATGAACACTCGCGCGCAGCTCGTGGCACAGATGAAGGAAAATGAATTGGTGAAGCAAGAGCTCGATCTGATCGCTGACGATGACGAGGGTGCGCGCATCTATAAGCTCATCGGCCCGGTGCTCGTCAAGCAAGAGAAGAAGGAGGCTGCGTCTAATGTGGGCAAGCGAATCGATTTCCTTCAGGTTCCCCCCCCCGCGCGAGATGGCAGGCTTCGCGATTTTTTAATTTTATTAATTTTATTGGTTGTAGGGTGAGTTGCAGAAGCTCGAGGCCAACCTTGAGGAGATGCAGAAAAAGCAGGCGGCCAAGCGCAGGTTCATCGTCGAGATGCAGACCAAGCTGCAGCAGCCTCAGTAGCCCCCCCAAAGTTCATAAATAAAAGTAAATCAAAATCAATACGCCGTGGAGTTGGCGCGTGTCCCTTCGCAAAAGAGGCTCTTCCATCTTCAACACGTTGTCCATGGCAGCGAAGTCTCCGTCGCTACAGACGCTTCCGCTGTTCCTCAACACCAGCGACTCAGTCACACTTCCTCACGTCTGTTCCAGAGGTACATTGCCAGCTTAGCGCAAGGACCTCTTTCTCACTTTCTCATTTCTTACCGAGGGGCGTTCGGTGAGGGCATAGTGCACTAACCCCCCCCCCGCTCAACCACCACCACTTGCAGCAACATGGCCTCTTCACTATGGCTCGCAATCTTTGTGGTGTTCGCCTTCATCGCCACGAGCCACTCCGCCTACACCCCCCTTGTGCTCATGCATGGTGAGTAGTACTTGGCCAACACCACCTTTTCGCCCCTGGCGCTCGTCCAAAAGAAGACAGGCCCTCACCTCAAGGTTTGTGGGCGCCCAACAGGCATCGCCGACACGAGCGCCAAGATGCAGCACATCACAGAGCTCGTCCAGCAGCACCTTCCCGGGATCTACGTGGTCGCCCTCGAGGTCACCGGCTCGAAAATCGGCTCCATCTTCACCGGCAGCGACAAACAGGTCAGTACGGACTGGGAGAGGTGTGTGTGGTGTGGGAGGGAAGTGCATTTGTTGAGTGAGGCTCACAAGTCCTCGGGTGGTGGCGGCCATTGCGGCACACAGGTCGAGATGATCTGTGCGGCGCTCGCTGCGGATAGCAAGCTTGCGGGAGGCATCAATGCGATGGGCGTGTCGCAGGTAAGCTCCACCTGTACTTCACACCACACACACACACCACACACACCACACACACACCACACACACCACACACACCACAACACACACACAACATGTAGTTAAAGTGGTTCGGGGAGTGTAGGGTGGCATCCTGCTGCGGGGCTATCTCGAGCGTTGCAACAACCCGCCTGTCAAGAACTTCATCTCGTGGGTGGCCCCCATGATGGGCGTCTACGGCGTTCCCGAGGTCCTGCCTTACATCTTTCCGTTCAAAAATAATATACAATTTCATAAACTAATATAATAATTATAATAAAATACTCATCTGTTACCATGTTTGTGTGGTGCAGGTGGGGCATTGGGAGTATCTCAACGTGACGCTTGATGAAATCGCCGACTGCTGCGTCTACCAGGATTGGGCGCAGAGCCTGCTTTCCTTTGCTGGTTATTGGCGCGGTATGCACGTGTGCTTGCTATGAATGTTCTCTTCTTCTCCTCTCTTCTTCAGACCGAGCCAGAAACAATGTACCCTTCACTTACTTTCTTCTTCTTCTCCTTCTACTCCTTTCAGACCCTTTCGCACTCGACAAGTACGTGGACAGAAACATCTTCCTCGCCGACATCAACAACGAGGGGTCCAACAAGAACCCCACCTACAAGAAGAACGTTCTCGCCCTCGACAACTTTGTCATGAGCTACTCCACCGCCGACACCGTAACGTTTCCAACCACCCATGTGCCCCCCCCCCAATCACCACCACCACCACTGCGATTGACGAGAGAGGTCCGTCTGGTCAGGTGCTGATCCCGTTGGAGACGGGCTGGTTTGGCGCCTACGCCAATGGCACGGACAGCCAGGTCGTGCCGCTCGAGAAGCAGCCCTTCTACGAGTTCGACTACATCGGTCTCAGGTTCGTGTGTTCGTGTGCGTTCGCACCTTCAGTCACCCACGTCGTGTGCGCAGCGTGTGCGGTGGTGCGTGTGCGGTGTGTTGTCACGCTGATGGTGGCGATTGTGGTGGTTAGGACGCTGGATCAAGCCGGCAAGCTGCACCGATTTACCACCGACTGCATACACGAGGACTACACCTCGCCCTGCTTTGACAAGTACTTCCTGGCCAACGTCCTGCCATTCCTTGCGTCCTAGTCGCGGCCCTGCCTCCTCCATCATTACCCACCTGCACGTCCCCTTTCGGTTTGTCTGCTGATGGTGATGGTGATGATGAGAAAGAAGAACTTGTATTTTATTTTATTTTTTCTTCTGGTGTCAAGAGAGCTTGGCTGACTTCAGGAAGAACGAGGGAGGCGTGTCAAGCGAGTTTTGTCGTGCCGAGAGCTGGGCCTGCTGGTGTGCGGGCACACGATGCCTGGCTGCACCGAGGCACACACACAACACACAACACACAACACACACACACACACACGCACACACACACACAATGCACACAACACACACGCACACAAAACGAAAATCAGACCACCAGAAGGGAAAGGAGTGCAAAAAAAGTGTGGTGCGAAGCGAATACCGAGCAGATGAGCCAGGCCGGGCATCGACGAAGCGCACTGGGCCAAGCGGTGATGCAACGACGGAGCGCTCGTCTGCCGCCAACGCGATGTGTGCGTTTCGTCAGCGTCTTTCGAGTTCTGCCTGCTTTCTACGTAGAAAGACGAATGAGGTGGGCGTGGAGTACCTGGTGGTATTGGAAGTCCCACAGGAACGGGGCCTGGCCGAAGTTGGCCCAGACCTTTTCCTGCGGTCCGGCCAGTGAGACGACAGCGTACAAGGGCTCCGAAGGCTGGATCGACACCTCCGTGTGGCCCACCCCTGGCGACAGCCATAGAAGCGCGTCCGTAAGTACCCAAAAATCGACGGCGCAGTTGCGGTCGACTGTGTAGTAGTGCGCGAAGTAAGGGAGACGCACCGAGGAAAAGGCCGTTCTTGGTGTAGAAGACCTCCGAGGTGACGTCGTTGAAGCCACAGCCGATGACGTCGCCCGTGTTGAAGTACAACTCGGAGCCGTCGTCCCCCTCGTCGACTGTGTGTGCACGCCACGCAGCCGACAGCGATTGAGCTCAACGAAACCTACTGATCGAGTGGAGCGGAAACGGAGAGGAGGCGCCGTACATGACTCGGCATTGGCCGGGTAGAGGGAGCTCTTGCCGTGGGCCCACTTGTTCCCGTCGCCGTGCCAACCGTACGACCTGCGCCGAAGCCAATTCGCAAGCCATGCGCGCGACAGTCAGCCTAGGGTGCGCGCGAGTGCGACAGTTCTAAAGAGACTCTAAAAAAGGGGGTACGGACCCGAGCACAGAACCGGGCTTGGCCGTGGCAGGATGGTTCTTGGCACCCAAACCGACTGCAATCGACCTGCAGACAAAAATTATAATAAATAATAAACAAGTAATAACAAATGAAAATAAGAATATATATTAACATAAATCATTCATAAATAATAATGATAATAAAATAATACACAACAGCAAAGACTGAAAGGGCCATACCCGTAGTAGCCACGATTCACGATTAGGATCTCGAAATAGGGCCAGGGACTGGTGTGGCTCACCGGCGAAGAGGCGGCCTCCTTTGCGCCAAGGCTGAGCTCGGCAGAGCCGGCATCGGCGACGCCCGTAGCTGTCGTCGCCGTCGTGGTAGTGGCACTCGCCAGGGGCCTGGCGCTGATCGTACTCCCCACCTTGCCAAACACGCGCTAACAGAGAGATGGCGTCGGCATGTGCGTGCGTGCGTGCGTGCGTGCGTGCGTGCGTGCGTGCGTGCGTGGACAGAAGATGGACAGAGGACGTGTGCGTACGGGCCAGTAGGAAACGGTCTGCTTGTCGGCCTGGATGGTGAGCGAACTGGCCGCGGCCACCGCGCCTTTGGCCTGCGCCCACCCGCTGGGGCCATTGTCGTCGTCACCCTTAACCCCGCTCAGCTCGATGTCGTCATCGTGGCCGGTGACCAAAATGTTTTCCTGTGCGTTGTGTTGCGCAGCCGGCAAGTGAGTACAAACACGCGATGCGTGCGTGGCGTGTGCGTGTGCGTGTGCGTGTGCGTTCCCTGTACGCACCTGCAAGTAGGAGAGCAGCGACTCACCGTGCGGTACAAACTCCGGGTGTACGATGCCCCAGTAGTTCACAAAGGCCTGCAGTTGCTTCTCGCCGTAGATCCGGCCCGCCAGCGAGTCCTTCTTCGCTTCGCCCTCCTCGCCTTCGTCGCCATCTTGCCGCTGCTGCTGCGAGCCCTCCTTCTTCGTCGTCGGTGGTGCCAGCATGCTGTCACTGTGCGTGCGCTTGCGGTCTCCGTTCTCGCCCTCCTTCTTGACCTGCTGCGTGCGGCCGTGGTCGGCGCTCAGCACTCGGGCCGACATCGGCTTCTTGCTCCGCTTCTCCCGCACCGACGCGCCCTTCTTCACCTTCTTCACCTTCTCCACGCCCGCCACGTCCTCCGCCGCCGCCATCGTCGCCGTCGCCGTCGTCGACTTCTTCTCGCTGCTGCTGGCCTTGCTCTTGCTGCTCTCGACGCCGACGCCATCGCTCCCGGCGGCTGCGGGGGTCTCGACCGTCCGACTGCCGTCGGAGTGGCTCAGCTCCTTCTTGGGCGCCGCCTTCTTGCTGCGCTTGTGCATGTCGTCGAGCAGCGAGTTGTGGAGGCTCTTGCCCACCGGGCCGACGATGAGGCTCGCCGAGCCGCTCCGCTCCCGCGGCAGCACCGGCACGTCATCATCATCGTCACCGTCATCATCGTGGCCCAAGGGGCGGAAGGTGGTCGGGGAGACGCGTTTGCCGTGAATCCCAGCGGCTGAGGCCGCGGCCGAGGCGCTCGCGTTGCGCTTCATGGCGGCCTTCATATCGTCCACCCGCTTGGCCCGGCTCATCAGCTCCTCGCAGCTGCTCGTCCCCTCGTTGTTGATACGATCGAAGCTGCGCACCGATCGCGACACGTTCAGCCGTCGCGTCTTCCGCTTCTTCTCTTTTTCCTTCTCCTTTTCCATGTCCTTTTCCTTCTTCTCCTTCTTCTTCCCCTTCGCCGACGCCGGGCTGGTCTCGGCTGCGGCCTGCGCGTACTTGTCGCTTGTCGTTGTCGACACTCCATCGCTCTGCCCGTCGCTCGTCGCCTCTACGCTGTCGCCTCGAGGAGTGCTGCCCGCCGTGGGGTCGTCGTCGGCCCGGCCGACCAGCATCGTTCGGATCTCGTTGGACGTGCGCTCGGAGATGCTGCGCCGCAGGTTGCCGCCCCCCGACGAGTTCCCCAGGCTGCGCGAGCTCACGCGCTTGCCCTGCAGCCCGAGCCGCGGGTGCCGGGCGGCCAGCGTGCGCGGCGACATGCTGTCGCCACCTTCGGACGACGGCGACGAAGCCAGAGTAGACGCGGCAGCGTCGCTCCTACCCGCCGAACGCGGCGATTGGGATTCTGCCAATCAAGAACAGATCAGCACGCAACCACACGCAGCACACACGACACGCACGGCACACGCAAAACGAACCGTGATCGAGATAGCCTGCGACGTCCCTCGGGTTGAGCTGGGTGAGGGTCATCAGTCGGGTCTTGTGAATGGAGCCCCGCTTGCCGCCCTGCCCGCCGGCGGACCCCAGGGGCAGGTCGAGTCCCTGCTGGGCCGCCCCGTCACGCCCGCGCATGGATGTGGGCGAGCCCAGCGGCTCCGGCAGCGTCTGGTCGTAGCTGCCCTGCGCGATGGCCCGCGCTGACTGTTCGACGAAGAGCTCCTCGGCCGCAAACTCGAAGGCCAGCGTCGGTCCGGGCGGCCCTCGCACGTAGAGCTCCAGCAGGTGCTGTTGTCGGCAATGGGCCTCATTTTCCTTTTCTTTCTCCTTTTCCTTGTTCTTGCTCTTGATCTTCTTCTGCTTTTTCTTCTCCTTTTCGTTCTTTCGCGATCCTGCAGAAGATCTGCTGCCTTCGCTTTCGTCTTTGTCTTCGTACTGCTTGGCACCGCCGTCGGTCTCTTCTTTTTCTTCGCTTGCCTTCGCTGCCACCACCGCCTCGTTCCCCTGCTGCTGCTGCGCCTCTTTTCTTCGCTTGCGGCGTGACCGGTTCTCGGTGGCTGCAGCCGCCATTGAATCGTTAGAGTCGCGTTGCACCACTCGAGCACGGGAAAGGCCAGAGGGGGGAGAGAGAGCAGATGACATGCCGTTGTGTACACGGAGCGACCACTCGCCGGGCTGCCGCACAGTGACCCCGGGGTTGTTGAAGAGCGAAGCCAACGCGAGAAGCGAAGCCGGGTTCCCGATGGCCACCTCGGCATCATCTGAGCACAAGCCACACACAACACACCTCCAATTAGGAACCATGACAAAAAGGTTGGTCATCTGCTCGAGTGTGCGCTTACCATTGACCGAGGCGCTGATGATCAACTTAGATGCGTAGAAGCGGATGGCTTTGGTGTGTGGATCGCCGAGAAGCGAGGTCAGAACCGCCACATGATCGACCGCCGCCCGTCGGAGGAGCGCTACGTCGTCCGCCTGGCCGTGATTAAAAAAAAACGTTGTAGTACTCCAACAAGTTAGCTGCCGCTCGAGATGGGTCATCCACCAGGCGCAGAGGTTGAGGAGGGAGGGGGCATAGAGAAGAGTACCCGGTCGGTGTAGAGGTGCAATCGGTGAAGCGCCTCCAGAAGCTGTTCGAGCACGACCGGGTTCTGGGAGACTTGTATGACCGCAAACATCTCACGCACGTTGGGCAGTGACGAGGTCACACTTGCTCGCTTGTGCTCTGCACCCAGCACACCCACACACACACGACACACACACGACACACACAACGTCGTCGGCCACACGTACGGAGGTCGTCGTGGTGCTGTTCATGGACCGTCTAGCGGGGCGGGAGGACGTACTCAGAAAGTTGAAGTTGAGGACCTGAGCGGCGTACTCCTTGACCCGCTCGTTGTCGCTCTTCAAAAACTGGTCCACGCCCTCAACAGCGCACAGCGTGCGATCCTTGCCTATGCGTGCGCGGGGTGAGCACACGACCGGAGCTGTTTCTTGAGCTGCGGGATTGACGCGTGGCTCGCGAGTACCAGAGATGGAAGCGGCGGCCAAGGCCAGCACGCGCAGCGCCGCGATTTGGACAGTGTCGGCTGTCGGAGCGGAGAATTGGCTCACGACCGCATCCCAGGCACCGCTCCGGCCGAGCGCCTCTCGCAAGCCTACAGCTTCAGCGCGTCCTGGTCGTGTTGTGCGGTGCGGGCTGCGTGAGTCATTACCACTCGATGGCTCATCGCAGAAGTTTGGCACTGTTGCGAACATGGGGGAGGGCCGCCAGTGAGTACCTTCTTCCTCTTCTCGGGCCAGACAATGGCCGATGGTAGCCAACAGATGCGTGCGAGAGGTGTCGGTCAGGAGCGATGCCAGAGCGCGCGCCAAAACATGAAACAGAAAACGGCAGGGCGCTGCCGCTGAGCCTCCGTCACTGTGAATTGAGTCACCCTGTTGGTGGTGAGGCTGGGCCACGCTTGTCGGTTCTTCCGCCGGCGCACCACCAGGCTGAACTTGAAACGACGACAGCTGAGGGAAGAGCAAATCTATTGAAGAAAAGAAATGAAAAGAAAGGGGTCAGGAAATGGGTTGGCGTGGACGTGCGGGAGGTCGGCGTACCGGAGGCTGAGAAGTTGCGTAGAGCCAGAAGCAGGTTCTGAACCCAAATGGCGTGGTGATCGACGAGAGAGCCGTGGCTTTTCTTCTCCTTCTTGCGCAGCTTCCTCTTCTCCTCGAGAAACTCGGTCGCGGCCACCTTCATTAGTTGCTCAGCGACTTCGTGCTTCGCCAGAACGGCGGCTCCTGTTCATGGCCTCGTGAGCGACCGCACATGCACGCACACACGAGCAGAAAAAGAGTACCAGAATAGGGGAGGGAAGCGATTGCGCGGGCAATATGTGTTCGTGCCCGCACAGAGGCGTTGACGTCGCGCAGAAGCGCGACCAGGTACTTGAGGTGGTGGGAGTTGGCCAGCACCTCGCCGCGGCAGGATTCTAGTAGTGACGACACGGTGCAAAAAGCGTGTTAGGCCTCCACCACTTGCCCACCCACGCCATGTCCAAAGTTCATTGTGAGCGAGCCGTGTGTGTGTGTGTGTGTGTGTGCGTTGTGGCACCTAATCGCATGCAGTTGGCCAGCAAGCGGGTGGAGGCAATGAAGGCCTTCTTCCGATCGCCGAGCGACGGCATGCAAGCGATCATGACCGACACCGCCTTGGCCGAGCCCAAAACCGTCCTCGCCGCTCCTGATGTCCATCACTCACTCGTTGAGAAAAAGGCGAGCTACACGCAACACGTTTGGGGCAGATACCATGCGCGGAACAGTTGCTCAAGGTGGTGATGAGCAGGGTGATCACGTCGTCGCTTTCCTCCGCTTCCTTCTTCTCGCCTTTCGCTTTCTTTTTCTTTTCCTTCTTGTCGCGTGAGACTCGCTTGCTCTGGCCTCTGGGTCTGGGACTCGCGGTCGGGCTGGGGCTTTGGCCGCGGGGGCTGGTGAGAGGCCCCTGGCCGCGCGGGCTGGTGGGGACAGCGCTGGACCAGGTCGAGGCCTTTTCCTTCTTGACCCGCGTCAGCCGGGGCGACGCCTCTTTCGGCGATGAAGACAGTGTCGGACTTCGCTTGCTGCGCGGCGAACCAAATGGCTGCTTGCGCAACACACGACACACACGACACATGCGGAAATGAGTCAAGGTCGGAGGAGTTGACGCTGTGCACAGCGTACCCCGTCGAGGCTGGCCTTCAGCTTTGACAGCTGGTGCAGCGCGTCAATTTCCTGCGCCTTGTCCCGAATCTCCTCCTTGGCGTCGGATTCCGACCAGGCCTTCACGCAGTCCACCAGGCGCTCGAGCCAGCAGCTGGCACCGTCGGGCCGACCGCCCCTGGATCCAGGACTAGCCGGCGATGAAGCCTGTTGCTGCAGCTCTGCTTTGTCTATTAGAAAATGGGTAAGCAAGCACCACCAACACCACACCGCCGAGCAATGTCGACGCACCGGTGGTCTGCGCGGTTGAGTGGCTGCCGGTTGGTTGTTGGTTGGTGGTAGGATAGCACATCGCCTTCAGTCCGACGCTGCACCGCGTCGAGATCTCCACGACCTGCAGAACGTCGCAGATGATCTTCCCGCGAAGCGGTTTGGCGATCGGGGCTAATTTGAACGCGACCGAGCCCTGCGAGCCGTGCTCCAGCGCCACGATATTGCCGAAAGTGAACGACTGCTTGGCGGATCGCGGCCAAAGGCTCCAGAAGAGGTCCAGAAATGCCGTCTGGCTCTGCTTGGCCTCGCCTGTCACGCACGAGGCCTCGTGAGCGGTGTGAGGGAGCGTCGATAGACTCTGCTTCCAACGTACCTGGTCGCCGAAAATAGAGCTGCCGCAGGACGTTCGCTGCGGGGGCATACAGGTCGGGCGCGCACGAAGCCACGCACCTCAACAGGGTGGCGATGTTGACCGTCGTATCCACCGTGTCGATGAAACCTACACATTCCACACACGAGCACCACGCACTATCAGGACTGGCAGGTGGGTGACTGGACAGCCGAGCTGGTGTCACTAGTGTGATCACGCACGTTCGTCCTGCGCGAAATGATTCACAAGCGCGAGCGCCGAGTCGAGCGCCGAGTCCTCTCGGAGCTTTGCCAAGTCTTCGCTCTCGCCGCCCTGTATGATCTCCAGGGCCATGCCCAGACCTCCAGCCTGCGCAACAGCTTTCCTGTTTTGTTCTGCGCATGCATGTCAGTGGCGCGCGGCCAATGAATCGGGGGTCCAGTCAGGGGTGTGAATGCCGACAGCACTTGAGGGCAAACAACGACGCAACGCAAAAAAAGAGCGCAGGGTACCCTCTCGCGCAAAGATGGCGGCGAGCCGCAGGGACAGGTGTCTGATCCGCTTGTAGTCGGACTTGAGCATCCAGTCCGAGCCCAGGTGGTGCAGCAGTTGAGCAGTCTTGTCGCGCACTTCGTCCTGATAGACGGACGCTGCTCGATCCACCATGCAACCGACTAGGTGTTACCATATTGCACTCATTTTCGCCGAACTTGGTGGCGAAGCGTTTGAAGTGCAGCTGCTGTGCCACAGTATATATGACACGAAAGCGTACCATGCGAAGCGCAGTTGAGAAGGGCGATGAGCGCACACTCGGCCGCATCCCGCTCGAAAGAGGTGCTCGAGGCGCCCTCTTCCCCCTCGCGGTAGAGGAGCTCGGGGATGTGCTCCATGAGTTTGGAGACGCGCCAGGCGTACACCTCTGTAACCGTCTCAAAGATCAGCAAACAAATCGCGGGGGGGGGACTAGAACGCTGCGCAGTGTAGTCGTCGTAGTAGTACCTCGTGCGGCTGTGTTGCCCAACGCAAGCAGCGCGTAGCCCTTGAACTTGAGCGTGGCATTGGCAGAACTCTGTACACTGTCCTTCGCCCCGACCAACTGGCTCAGGCTGTCGCCCATGCCCGACAGCCACAGTCGGTCCTGGTTGTGTGCTGGTGGGACAAAAGAAAGAGGGGAGGGGGTAAGTCAGTTCGACTCGTATGCATATACAATTGCAGTGCAGGCGCCCTGGGGCTGAAGGGTACGTGTGGTGGCCAGATGGGCGATCGTCTGTAGGGCGTACTCGCGCACGCTTTCGTTGGGAGATTTCGTAAATAGTTTGTACAGTTTCTTGAAGCACGAGCAGCCGATCTCCTCCTTGTTGGCCTCTGTCCGAGTGTGATGCGGATGAGTGGCGCGCAGCTGCGAGTGCACTGGTCGCGCCTGCGGGTCGGGGTTGCACTCTCACTACGTACCGAGCAGGGCGACTTGAGAGAGGGCGTAGATAATGGTCGAGTGCAGCTTGGCATCGTCGGGGCAATCCTTAAGGAAGCGGAGCATCCGCAGATGCCCTGCGCTCTGTACAATTTCCTCCTTCTTTACATCTGCCGTTCGCTCACAACCAAGTCAGGCCAAGAATAAAGACACCGCGATAAGAACGGCGATCGCTTCGCTTTGCTTTGCTGCAGCGCTGGATGGCACTACGCGTACCATCGCGACCCGAGGCAATATTCGAGAGTGCGTGCGCTGCATACGTGTGCAGAGTGGCATGGTCCAGCAAGGCGATGATCGCCTCGACCTGGCGCAGCTTGAGGATCTCCAGCACCCAGTTGGTTTTCTCTGTGTGGACGACAAAAAAGAACGCAGCACAAGAGCGTGAGGCGTCAGGTCGTGGCACGAGAGTGTTGCCTTGGCAGCAACCGCGCACCCTGTTCGGTTTCAGTGGCCAGCAGGAATCGGTACTCAGCAACAGGCTCGCCTGACCCCTGAAGCGACAACCCACCGGCGCTGCACACAGTCCATGAGTGGGACTGCTTCTTGTCGATTGCCTGCAAGAAAGAAAGCAAAGCGGCAGCGTGAGGTGTGAGTGTAACGTTATGTAGGGGAGAGAAGAAGAAATGGGTGAGCTACCAGCACATCGATGACGCAGGTGTCCAGCGCAGGAATGACACCCTTCACCTTGTGCACGTGGTAGTCCTGCCCAATGAATAAATGCGAAGAGTGTAAATAATAGCTCTTTTTTCATCAGTGATAATATTGTACGCGAAATTATCTATCATTTATTTATTTATTTATGCTTAAAAAATAAATAAGTACCTCTTGCTTCTGGTAGTACTCGAGCTGGTTGTTGGTTGTCAATACGCAAAATCGCTCCTTAAATCTGCCGATGGCCCCGAGTTTCTGGACCCACACGTGGCCCAGCTTGAGCGTCTTGCCTCTGGGCACCATCGAGTTGTGTTTCGAAGCCATTCAGCCGCCCGATGCCTTGAAATATATCAAAAATAAAACCTCAAGATGTGCGTCTAGAAGTTGGTCAATGTCCGTGGCATCGATGAAAGATTGGAGCAGAGTGGGTGAGTACAAGGACGCGAGGCCAGCACTCAAGTTTGCCCAGTGCTATATACCCGCTAGGGAAATTGAGAAGGAAACAGATGGGGAAAACGAACACAGAACAGGTCTGCGCCTGACACGTCGCAAGCAAGATGGAGGCAGGACCCGCTTCGAAAATGGGAACGAATGCAAAGCTTCCCGTGCTGAAGGATCTCTACATGGTCACTGACATTGAGCAAGCTCGCGCCCTGCTCGAGGCTACACTCGACCAAGAGAAGCAAATTCACACAGATTTGGAGAACATTCTTCTCAACGCAGAGGAGGTGGAGTCCACCCTCGCCACAGTTGAAGAGATTCCGTACTGCCCTACCTTACCATGGTGTCGCTGGTCCCTGCATCCTTCATCACGACTCACCCCCCTTTACATTCGCAGGATTCGAATAAAGCCTGTGCAGAAGGAGACGACGCGTCTGCTCTCCACCATCAGCAACACGTGCTCTTTGGCCAACGCTGTCTCTGCCAAGATTAGGGACCTCGACTCGACCAGGGTTCGTGCCTCACTTTTCTTCTCACGAAAGCTGGGCGTGCACTCACATAGCTTTATGTACGTCATGTTCGCCCACCTTGCACAGGAGCGGATCCAGCTCACGATGAACAAGCTGCATGACATCATTGATGTGAAGAACTGTGTGAGTGGCGTGGAGGACGCCATGGCCAAGGAGGACTACGAAACGGCAGCTTCGCACATCGGCAGATACCTTACCATTGGTAACGCTGTTGCGCTCTCAGTGAACTCGGTGGCATGCTAGGGTGACACCCTTGGCTAACACTCTCGTGTGTTGGACCCGCCAGGCGACAAGTCGGTCCTGGAGGAGACCGCCAGCAACCAGCTCAAGACGGCCGAGAATAAGCTGAAGGAGATCGTCAAGCAAAAGCTCGAGCAAGCCATCCGCGCTGACGATCAGCCAAACATCATTCGGTAGGCCAACCCGATTCGTTGACGTTCGCATCAGCTTTTCTGGTTAATGCGAGAGGTGCTGCTGTTCCGCCACAGGTTTTGTCTGCTCTACGCGCCTCTGGGCCTCAAGGAGGAGGGTCTCACCAGATACTCTCACTATCTCCGCAAGTTGGTTTCCACCGAGGCTGACTACATCATCAAGAACCTGCTTCGACCGAAAGGTTAGCCTTCCGTTCTTTCTTGCGTGCACGCACAGACGTCCATGGACTCAAACACGTACTCTCTTGTCAGATGGACCAGCTACGGTGGCCCAGAACATCGAGGCTAGCGGAGGGGAGCAACTCTCGTACGCTGACGGGCTCGCACGTTTGTATGAGTTCATCGCCGGCATCATCGACGAACAGCAATCTCTCGTTGAGGAACACTTTGGTACGGCACCTCCGCTGTGACACTGTTCCTCTGTGCGCCGTGGCGCTTACTCAAACTACGCGACTCCCATCGAGCAGGTCCGGGCAGCATGGTGGTCGTAATCAAGAACCTGCAGCAACAATGCGACGTCCATTCCACCAAGATCCTCAGCCTCTTCAGTCAGGATACCAACATGCTCAAGATGGTAAGCCTATTCTATTTCCCGCAAGCTAGTGTTAGGTCTGTTAAATAGCGAGTAACTTTGCTGGCCTACAGATCGATGACATTGTCAGATCCGAGAGGAGGGAGCGACGTATGCTTGGTAAGCGAGTGGCTCTTTATGATGAGGCGCATAGTGCCAGTTGCTTCTACATACCTATTAATCTATACCCACCTGCGCATTGCCTTGCGGTCGATGTAATTTAAAAGGCCACATGCGCTTAGGTTCCGATGCTCGGGATGCGATCGATCCCCGAGACCTTGCCGGATTGCTCGATACCATCGCCATCCTCAATCACCGCACCGAAGTCTACGATCGCTTCATTCGAACTCGCGCACGGTACGTCGAGCCACTTTGGAGAACCTTCGAATGTGAACACTAACCCCGGTATGTATCCGCGTCGTGCTTCGGGCTACATCATTAGGCTCTGTCTGGAGAACGCGGGACAAACGCCCAAGCACCCGGGTCATCCCTCGAGCATGCAAGATGGTCTCATTCACTGCAGCGAGCTCAATAGGTCGATGCAGGAGATGATGGGCCACTACATTAAGCTCGAGGAGTACTACATGATCCAAAGCGTGAAGAAGGTAGCGATTTTAGTGTTGTAACTATGTTAACTCTCACCTGCTCTAGATAGCTCACCTGTCATTCGCCAACCACAGGCTGTCGCGATGGATTCGCACTCTCAGGAGAGCATTACCACGACCATGGTGGACTACGTCTTCTTTGTGCTTCAAGTGCGTACCGCCCCTGTTGCCGAGAGGCGTATTTGTGTCGGGAGAAAGTTACACAACTGCTGACGTTGTGTTTCCGCGCAGAGCTGCACCCAGCGTGCACTCTCCACGCATAACGTCAACTCGATGTGCGCGATTGTGAACATGATCAACACGACGCTCAACATAGACTACAAGGAGGTCCTGCAAACCATGCTGGCTGAATACAGTGCCGGCAAGGGTCCCACCGGTGACCATCGGACAGACTACATGGTACTCACTTACTCACCTGCCCTCATTGATGTACATAACAACCGACCAACATCCCGTTTGCTGCCACTAGATCGTACTGAACAACATCGAAGTGAGCTGCGAGTACATTCTCAAGCTCAAGGCGAACCTTGAAGCAGAAGAATCAAACATCTTCACCGACCCCGTCGAAAAGGTACGCAAAACACGCTACGCCGGACATCAACGAAGACATCACTAACTCTCTTGCTTTCTCGCTTATGGCCCTGCAGGAAAAAATGAAGTCCTGTATTCACGACCTCCTTGAGACGTCGCGAAACTATAAGCAACTCCTTCATGTACGTTCTACTCCCTGTTCCTTTTTCATCGCGCGTTTCGGCTGACTTGCTTCTCGCAACACAGAACAACTTGGAGCAGGTGGCGCAGACCATTACGCCGTCGATTCGACCACTGATTGAGATCTTCAGCGCCGTGAATTATCAACTGAACGAGGTATGCTTCTCCGAGTTATGAGTAACGTGCGAGCTACCTCTCTCCCAGCCACCGCTAACGTTGTCGTATGCAACGTAGGCCGAGTACGCCGAGTATGAAATCAATGACCCCTTCGTCTACAAGATCACGGCTGGACTGGACAACCTGTTTGCGCCCTTCAAGGTGCTGACTGCATGCACTCGCGTGTCGCCCTTACATTGGCTCACCATAGCTCTGCGCAGATGCATCTCACCGAGGGCAACTACGACGGATTGGTCCACATCGTTATTCACGACATTGCCACACGTCTCGAGAAGGCCTTGTTCCAGAAGCGCTTCAACCAAGTACGCCGCCTTTACGACCATTCGGGACTGCATAGCTGTCGTGTACTCACTAATACCCCCCCCCCAATGAAGATGGGCGCTCTGCAGTTCGATAAGGACCTGCGACGCCTGGTCAGCTACTTCACATCGGTGGCGCACAATGCCGCGAAACTCACGGGCACAACGGTGCGGGGCGAGTTTGCTCGTCTTTCGCAGATCGCCTCCCTGTTGAACTTGGAGAAGGTACCGTGTAAGCCCGCAGCCGCTGGTGACCCCCACACAAGCTAAGCGAATCCCCCTGTGCAGGTGAGCGAGGTGATGGAGTATTGGGACGAGAATGCGCGCCTGCAACTGAGACTCACGCCAGGAGAGGTACGCTAAGCACTTAGGAGCTCTCTTGGGCCTTAGTAGCACTGTAAGTGTGATGCGACCACCAACACCGTATTTTTGTCAACGTCGCTTTGTGTGGCGTATGCTTGCCATCGGTGCGTAACAGGTGCGGAAAGTGCTTGCGCGCCGTGTGGAATTCCGTGCCGAGGACATCGCCCGCCTCAAGCTGTGAGGCCCGGGACGTCGTAACCAACAAGAAGCTCGCCAGCAACCAATCGGTCCATGCTCTGTTGTTGAGCCCAAGTAAAAATGGGCGAAAATGCCTTTTTTTCGCTAATTTTGTTGTTTGATTTAATTGATTACGGCTGGTCAGAACTATACAGCGCAGAATTTTCGGTGGAACCTTGTCCCGCGGCCCAAGGAAGCAAGCGGGAATTTGAAGCTCACAACCAACGTGGCGTTCTGTGCGGTTGGTTCGTAAAAAATCAAAACAATCATCAAAGTAAGCAAGTGGATTGTTGCTGTTGGAAGCGAAGGACAACGAATACGTTTGGTCAAGGGAACCCTTTATGTCGTACAATGGCGTCGTTGCAGAGAAGCGCAAAGCCAGGTTCGTGGCGTTCTAATTTAGATTTTTGCCATCATCAGCTGTTCTTTTGCATCGCATCTTCACAGCTATTATTTTTTGCCAATTTATTTGCTTTCATTCTCTTTATCTGTTGCTTTGCATTTTATGTGGTTGTATTACATTTTTATTATTAACCATTTTCTACTTATTTAATTGCGCAGCGAGCAAACCTACTTGAAGAGCCTTGGGACGTACGTGTCGGGATTTTCGTCTTACATACCCTCGGGCTTGAAGAAGCAGCTGTCCAGCACCCAGCCTCATGATGAGCGGGACAAAGTCATCTGGGTTGGATTCGACAATTATGAGAAAGGAGGCAAGAGGTAATTCACATTCCCGCCTCTCCAATCTCTACACTCTCTAATTGACCACGTATCGATCTCAGCCGGCAGTGCCTGCTCTTGAGTTTTGTGAACGGGTTCCAGATTTGGGACATCGAAGACCAGCCAGACTTGATCTGCGAGCTGGTCTCCAAGAGGGAAGGCGCAATCAAGTGCTTTAAGGTGCGTCCTGACCACGCAGTGACGCGCTGCCCTACCCACTAACCGCGAGGGCGCGTCTTCTTCTCCTAGTTCCTGCAAACTCCACCGGAAGGGACGCCCAAGGGACGCCTGACGGACAAGCACCCACTGATCGCCTTGGCGTACGTCATCTTGGCTTGAATTGACTTGATCGTGTGCCAGCTCGTTCGCTGGTCGCATCGATATCAATGCGCCCCTCGGTTTGAAGACAAGCGCTCTCATCACCATTGGTGTCACCAATAGGTCAGCCGAGGATAGTGCCAAGTTTGCAAAGACGGCAGTCAAGTTGTACTCCTTGCGTGAGCAGGACTACATCAACACCATGCGCTTTCGATCGGAAGTGTACTCTATTTTGTGCAGCAAGCGCATGCTGGTTGTGGTGCGTGCACCTCTCTTTTCTCTTTGTTTGTTGCATCAAGCGTACCTACGTAGAAGCTCTCTTCTCTCTTGCTAACTGTGCTGGTGCGGGAACGCGTGTAGGCGCTGCACGATCACATCTACGGTTTCGACATTGTAAATATGAACAAGATCTTCAGTCGGCCGTACCATCCGCAGGATCCGCAGTTCCTGCCGCAGATGCGGGCCTACGGGCGCTCGTCGCCTTCCATGCGCACCAAGCCCTCGTCGCCGTCATCGCTCATCGCGCTGGGTCCGCGGTGGCTGGCCTACCCCGGCAAGAAGGTGCAGAGCATCAAGGACGAGGATCCCACCAGCAACACCATGGATCAGCTGGTCGAGGCTGCCAAGTACCTCAGCGACGTCGGCTACAAGACCATGTCGAGCTACTTCTCGCCCGAATCGCAGCCGGCTGGACCTGCGGCCCCCGCCCTCACGCCCGAGGACCTCGCCAACTTTGGCAACGTACGTTGTCTGTCGTCCAGAGTGCGCAGTAGTCCTCTGCGCAGTTGTTCGCTTCGAGCTGTGCTCACCCTCGCGTGGTGCGTGTTGCTCGTTACAGGTGATCGTGCACGATGTGTGCACGGGCAAGACCGTCGCTCATTTCCGGGCACACAAGGAGCCGCTGTCGTATCTGGCGTTCGACCCGAGCGGCACCCTGTTGGTGACGGCCGGAGCCGGCGGTTACGAGTTCAACATCTTCCAGATACGTCCATCGTCGGGTGCTCTGCACGAGAACGCTTTGCCTCTGTACGCGCGCCACCCCTCTCCGTCTCCGCCAGCTGGCTTCAAACTAAGCAATTGCCTTCTCTTTTCTTTTGTTCCTCTTTTGTTGTTCAGCTACACCCTGGTTCGCGGTCGGACAAGTGCCGCTATTACGGACATCACGTTCAGCAACGACAGCCGATGGATGGCCGTCAGTACCTCGCACGGAACAACACGTACGACACATACACCCTCTTGCCAAAGAGCGCACTTCCCCAAAAAACAGCTTCACACACCCCTGCTTACTCACCCATTGGTGACGGTACAGACATCTACGCCATCAATCCCGAGGGCGGTCCTGTGAATATTCACACCCACATTCCGTCCGAGCCGATTGCTAGCCACGAGGCGCCGTTCATCTTCAACCACCCGCTTAATCCCAAGCACATGGTCCTGAGCGTAGTGGAGCGCATCAAGCAGGCTGGACTCGTTCCTGAGGAGAACACGGTAAGTAACACGACACACACACACACACACACACACACACACACACACGACACACAGTAAGTCAAACGCTGAGCTTTGTCTGTGTCCCGCTCGCTTGACTCCAGACGCACCAGCCAACAACAGCGGCCATGATCACGAGCACGCCGTCAAAGATGAAAATCCTGGTGGTGACCCACGCGGGCATCCTGAACCAGTACAATCTTCGGCCGCACGGCCCGGCGCCCGGGCCGGACGTGGACCCAAAGACGCTGCAGTTGACCGTGGAGCCCACCTTCTACTGGGACGTCTGTCGGCGAAGCAGTTGGCCTCAGCTGCTGACGCGGGTCAAGTCCAAGAAGGCCGAACCGGCCGACGGGCAACCAACCACCAAGCCCAAGGAGAAGTCGTCCAAGGACCCGAGGTATTCCCACCGTCACCGTCTTCCCACCGTGTTGCGTGTTGCGTGTTGCGTGTTGATTGCAGGCTTACACAACTTCGACTCTCCTCTCTCTCTCTCTCTCTTTCATTCATTCATTCAGTTGGCTTTCCAACGTGGAGATATGCACGCACACGCCGCATTTCCGGCCACTGTGGGCCGGACCGCAATTCACGTTCAAGACCTACCGCAAGCCGGCGCACGGCACGCTCACGCTCTCCCACCAGCTGATGGAGCCCATCCACGAGGAGAGCAAGATCGAAGCCAAACACAAGCCCGGCGGCACCACCAACTCTGGGTAACTGCTTACCGCAACGTCTTCTGTCCTTTGCTTTGAATCGACTCTAATCGGCGTCCCGGTGGTCTCATACGTATGTGCGCGCGCGATGCAGTGTGCTCGACCCTTCGGCCTGGGGGCCAGCGGAGATGGAGGAGGGAGTCCCCTCTGGCTCCATGGGCAGGGAGCTCAAGGGTATGCCGCCAACCAAGATTTTTATGCTTATTGCACCCTTTTTACCGACGTATGTGTGTCACTTCTTCCTTCTCCAGACCACATCAACCAGGCGATATCGACTCCCATGCGGTTCGCTGAGAAGAAGACTGGTAACGTGCCTGCCTTCTTTCTCTCTTTCGTCCAGCTTGCCTCACTCGGCCGTGCTGCATTTATGGCTCACACTCCCTTCCAACTTCACAGAGATGGTGCTCATCGACAGTCTCGTAGGCGACTACAAGAATGGACTCGCTGGCAAGGGCTCGTCCTCTTCTTCTTCCTCTGCCTCGTCGTCCGGACTCGGCCACGACTCCCCCACCGACAAGGTAACACACACACATACGCACACGCACACGCACACCACACGCAATCGCGGGAGTTGGGAGGGCTCACCGCGGTGTATTGCAGAAGAAGTCCGACAACGACAGGCCCCACGACAGCCCACCCCTCCGGATGGACCCGAACCCGCAGAATCTCTACTCCTACGATGACGAAGACTACTAGATAGACACTCTACGTCGTCGTCGTCATCGTCGTGTCTCCTCTTCCTCGAATGGCCTGCCGTTTACCGTTTACCGCATCCGCGACTAGTGCCTCCTTGCAGCTATAGCGATACTCGCTGAGCCTCGTTCCTTCAGACCGTTCGAGAACAGAGAGAGAGAGAGAGAAGAAAAAGAAAGTTGCATAGAGACGATACATGCATCATACTATACAGGGCATGGTGTACATACATACATAAGCCATCTCTCCCTCTCCCCACGCATCCCTTCGCCCCTTTGTGCCGCTGTGGCGGAGCAGCAAGGCATGTTGTACAAAAACAATCATCTTCACGGCCTTGAGAAAAACACAAGTCTCTCGTTGGAGGAGGCCATGGCGAGCTTAGGCGCGGTACGGGTCCTGGACGATGGTGATGTGTTGGCTGATGGGCCAGTTCCCCAGCGTGCTGGTCCGCACCACTCTGCCGTTGCCCGCGGTCCTGTGCCGAGAAGTCAGCCCTTGGAGCGCCAGAACAGAGAGAGAGAGAGAGAAAGGAGAGAAGCTACGTACTTGGCGGGGTAGACCAACTCTCTCGAGACGTTGTAGGCAGCGGCGGTGCCCACGGCGTCGCCCGAGGCAAAGTAGATTTGCCCCAAGCCCAACATGGACCGCAGCCTGCTGTTACGGGTGTCGAGCTTGTGGAGGTGAACAAACTCCAGACCCACCGACTTGAGCGCCACGGAGTGGATGCGCCACCGCGGGTCCATCGTCTCAGGCGCCCCGCCTTCATTCATGCACGCAAACGCCGCAAGTCCACCGAGGGCGAATTGGGTGATGAGATCGGTGTCTACGTTCGTGGTCGCAAGGAGGTCTGACTTACCTTTGTGATAGATCGCCAGCTTGGAGTTAAGGTGAGATATGTGCGAAGCAATCACCCGATCCCGAACCAAGGCCTTTGACGAAGCAAGTTCTGCAGCCACGGCTGAGCAAACAAGAGTGAGACGTGCAGTGCAAGACGAACGAATGTTCGGCGGGCACCAAAGAAGAAGAGGGGGGACAACGCGCACCAGGTGCATTGCTGCCGATAGCCTCCACAGTGGCCGGCACGACAGGCGACCACGGGAAGCCTGGGCATCGCCAAGAGGAGATCAGTCTCACGCTTTGGCACACTGAGGCAAGCTTGGCTGAAGAAAGGCGAGTGACCCGTCCGTACCGACACCGAGGCTGGCGATGTAGGCATTACCGAGCTCAACAATGTTGTCGTCCCACACGCTCGACTCTGGAAAGCCCTGTATCACCGCCCCGATGAACCTCACAACACAAATTGACTTCAAGCGAGTGGCCTTGTGTACCTCGATGAAGGAGTGAACCTTGCGCCACACGCACAGATTGCTGGGCCGTAGGACACTCTCGGCCGCTTGCTCGGCCAATAGTTCCTGGCGGGTGAACGCCTTCCCACTGCCAACCGGCCGCTCCACGAACTGGGCTCCCTTCGAGAGCGCCTCCTCTTCTGCCTTGGAGAAGGAGAAGCCGGTCCTGGCGTAGGCGTTGGTGGACCCCAGGAGGGCGTTATAGCACTGACGCACGTGCTCCTTGTTGTACATGACTTTTAGGATGTCAGTTGTGTTACCATCACGGCAGCAGTGCTGATGCGACTCACCTCCGCCGTCCATGAAGAACAGCATCTCCCCAATTGCGTAGTCCACGCCCAAGTTGAACAGCGTGCCGTGGCCCACCCTGCAGAAAAGAAGGTTGGTCAGGCCTCGAGATTGGTCCAGAACAGGTCAGTCGCCGCACCTCTTCGACGTCGTGTGCAGCTCAATGACCAGGTACTTGACCTCCTGCCCGAAGTAGGACGAAGCGGGATAGGGCACTGAGGAGCTTGTAGGATGAGGCGGTGTGTGGGAAGGCTACAATCTATCGTCACCATCATCAGTGGAGGATCACGAACCGTGGTATGAGAACGACTGGAAGAGACCCAGTCCGACGGCCCGCTTCTCTGCCGCCACTACGAGCTTGCGATGCTTGATGAAGCGATGCACCTTGAGTGCAGTGTCATCGCTGGAGTTGTCGTCCACTGCGGTACGCAAGCGCTGAGAAATTAGGACGTACTCGCAATGCTGGCCAAGGCGACGAGGCGGCAGAACGTACGGATGATGATTTGCACAGACACACCGCTGAGGCCTTTCTCCTGCCTCTCCCGAATAAAGAGCTCCACGCTTTCCTCTACACTCTCCAGAGCAGAGGTGATGTACCTGCCAGCCCAGAACTGTCAGCCAGAGCGACTCCCTGCTGCCAAGAGGAAGTGGCCAGAGAGCCTGCAGGGCTGTGGGGCCAACTTCACCTGGAGTTGTTGTGAGTGGCGACCACTATCGAGATGGCGTTGGACTGCCCACGAAAGTAGTCCTCGTCATTCCTGCCACTGGCCACAGCCAGCGCTGCCAGAACCGCAGCGAACAACGCGAGTGCATGGGCTCTGTACATGGTGAGACACCGCTAAGACCAAGCGGCACGAAGGGTACAAAGAAAAGAAACAAAAAAGGGAAATTCCCTTTTGTCCTGATTTGGTCGCTGCATTTCTTTTCAGAAAAAGGAGCGCAAATTCTGCAGGCAGAGCCGAAATCAAAGGCCGGCTGTGAATGGAGGAATTGTGGAAACCAAATCGATTGGCCAAGAGCCAAATAGGGTTCGGCTGTGGTGCGACGAAACGCAAGCACGACAACAAGGTTCAGGCCCCTTGAATTCCTCTGCATTCGAAGAGAAGCTCAATCAACTTTCTCTCTCAAAGGCTGCGATCATGTCGGACATTACTCAGGAGGAGATTGTGGAAATCGTGACCAACTTCCTGTTGAACTCGCCTCCCGGCGAGTTCATGGAGGTCGTGACCGGTACGGCGTCCCCCCTTGCCCATTTGGCATTTATGTTATTGTTTTCGCTGCCTCGCAATTTCGGGCAAAAATGTTTGATGTGAAGGCAGCCCTTGCCATTTTCTCTCTAATTGCATGATCGCTGATCGACTACTCACCCAAATAGATGTCCGTGGCCTGCTTCCCGATGAGTCAATCCTCAATGATTCGGCCCCCGCTACCTTCAGGGAGTACAACACCGACCAGATGCTTCAGATGCAGTCCCCTGGCAATCCCCACAAGTTCCTCATCACCAAGTTCGGTGAGGTCGGCAACGGCGAGTACCTCGACCCCCGCGGGCGCCAGGTCGTCCATTTCGACCACATTCGCCAGGTACACACTGCAAATTGTGGCGCGTGGTGCGTATTGCGTGTTGGCTGCAGTAACTTACGAGAAGTGGATCACAGGAAGTCACTGGTTCGCGCCCCATCAGCGGCGAGCTTGACAACAGCGTCGAGTCCTTCAGGTAACGCCATAATCTTGCTCTACATTTTTGTGCCGCGCAACGAGAGGCTTACCTTCGCCCAATTTTTACGCGTTTGAATTTCAAAAGGGCCGCTTTTGATGACAAGGCAACCGAGTACACCAACGAACACTACCAGAACGGTACTGCCACCATCTACGGCAAGAAGGAGGGCGGCTCTGTGGTGGTCACCATCTGCATCTCTTCTGCGAGGTTCAACCCCAACAACTTCTGGTACACTGCCCCCCCCTCCATCGCAATCCATCTTTTTCGTTCTTTGCGTGGTCGCTGAAGGAATGCGAACATTCAATCGTGAAGGAACGGTCGCTGGAGGGCTGTGTGGACTTGCAAGTTCTCCCCCAGCGGTGGCAACGTCGACATTTCGGGTGTGCTGAAGGTCAACGTCCACTACTACGAAGACGGTAACGTCCAGCTCAACACTGAGACCCCCGTCAAGATCAGCGCCACCGGCAGTGTAAGTATCCCTCCTTTCTTTTCCCTTTCATTTTTTTGTTTGCTCGAGGCGTGCGCGTTGCTTATTCTCTTGTTCTTGCCATTCTCCAGGATGCCCGTGGTCTGGCTGACGCCGTTGTGAAGGCCATCGACAAGGCCGAGTCCAACTTCCACAAGTCTCTGGAGACGAGCTACAACACCATGGGTGACACCACCTTCAAGGCCCTGAGGAGAGTGCTTCCCATCACCCGCACCAAGATCGACTGGACGAAGATCCAGAACTACAAGTCTGGCGGTGATGCTGGCGGTAAGGCCGCGGCTTCGAGGGTACGCTCCATTCCGCCCTCGAGATAAGCTCACTGCACCGTTCCTACCACTTTGCGTGGCCTCCAGTCAAGCGAGACACTAACGCTCTTCTCTTCTTGCCACCTGCAGGGAGTCAGGAACTAAGTGGAACTATAAATTATGTGTGCCTTGTAATTCTATTTTGATCACACTCCCATCATGGCCGCCGATCATCTTGTACCATTTGTTGTCTGCGCCCTGCCGTGTGTGTTCAAAATATATTCTCATCCAAAAAAAAACCCATCTTCTCTCTTGCACGTCGTGTGCTGCCCAGAGGGCGAGTGGTTGCCGCTTGTCATCGCCGCACGCGTGCTATCACCGAGGTCGGGTTGCACAACAGGTGGCCTGGCCAGGCACTGCGGGGCTTTTCATCTCGTACGGCCAAACACCGAAACTGCGCCACGGAAATTTTATTTTTTTTGCGCGTAGCGAGGAAAAGGAAGACGAAGACGAACGGCACACAGATCATCTCGCGGCCAGCAGCAACATCGTGGAAGAGGTGAAAGAAAAGTGCAGTGGCCCGATCGCGATTGATTCGTCGCCGGCCCTCCCCTTGGTGCAAAAAGTCATAAGGAATTGAAGAAGGAAGAGGAGCAGAGCAAAGGCAATCGTGGGCAGTTCCTAGAACCGCCGATTTAGGCCTGAAGGTCGCCCAGAGATTGAGGCTTGATCAAGTCCTAAAAGGAAGGAGGCCAAGCACAACAGAATGGAAAGCAAATCGCCACCGAGCAAGCCGATGCTACAGCAGGTGGTCTCCTCATCGCAGCCGAAGAAGCTGCAGCTGGTCGTCACCGGCTATGAGATCAGACTCGATTCATCCTTCACACCGTTTGCTGTACGTATCATCGTCAACTTCTCCCGTGGCACTCTTGGCATCCCCTCTGCAAGGTTTTTATTGGGATTAAGGAAATCCCAATTGATGTTAATTGATGTTATTCTCGGTGATGTTGGCAATCTGCTAACGCTGTGCATGGGAACGATCAACGACAGGCCTACTTGATCGCCGTGCGAGATGGACGCAAGCAATGGAAGGTGTTCAGGCGCTACAATCAATTTTATGAGCTTGATGCCAAGGTACCCATCATCAACTTCCGTTTGTTGTTCCTTCTCCTTTGGCTCCAAATTAGCAATCATTTATTTATACATTAGTTGTGCATTTAGTTGTCCACCAACCCACAGAACAGCAACGTGGCGTTGGTGTGATGATGGTGATGCCCCGATATCTCGCGCGTTGTGGCTGTGCTCCTATTGGCACACGCAACTGTGTTGAGTCCAACACCCAACACACCATTGTTTACATAAATATATATGTATTTAATTTGTTTTACGTTGTTGGCGTTGTGCCTGGTTTGCTGACGCGTGTGTGTCCTGTTCACCTTGCGTGTGTGGGCGCCACAGCTGCGAGAGAAGTTCCCCAGCGAAAGAGACAAGTTGCCCAGCCTGCCGGGCAAGCACCACAACTTCTTCCGCAACTCATCCACCAACCCCAAGGTCATCTCTGAGCGCAAGGGCCTGCTGGACAAGTACCTCACCGAGGTGCTCAAGGTGGACGCCATCGCGCGAAGCAAGATCCTCAAGCGCTGGCTCGATCCGGGAATCAACGTACCTCCACACACCCTTATGCTTTTTTGTGTGATATCGGCCCAGGGTGTTGGTAGGCCACGTGCTTGATGGATTGCGTTTCCTTTCCTTTTTAGTCCGACTAATCAGAGCATCTCCTTCTTTTGGACGCGCGCAACACAACAGCCTGGCCAGTTCTCTTTCTCGAATCCAGATAAGGCCGGATTCCTATGGAAGGAGGGGCATGTGGTGCGAAGCTGGCGCAAGGTACAGTCAGTCCCTCGGTCTACGGCTCCTCCACGATTTGATTTCGCTCACCGCCGTGATTCCGTGATTCACCGCCACTCCAGCGCTGGTTCGTTCTGTGCGATAATCTGCTCTACTACATGCGAGAGAAAGAGGTACGACACAAGCGCTGCGCGGTTCTTCGCTGTCGCATCTGTGCACGCCTGTGATGCTCACACCCCGTTTGTTGTGCAGTCAAACGAACCCGTCGGGATTGTTCCTCTGCGAGGCAGCGTGGTGCGGGAGGCACCCGAGCGAGAGATCAATTATTGCATGGAGATTCGACCAGACGCCTTCAAGGGTGCGTTCCCCCGCACAGACCGGTCCGGCATAGGTCTCACGTGGCCGTGTTCACTTCGTTCACGCAGGCTTGCCAACGTTTTATCTTTATGCCGAGTCGCGGGAAGACTACCAGTCGTGGTTGCGTGCTCTCGTTGACGCTGCCCAGCAGTCGAGCCTCAATTCCTCGCTCTCGTCCATCGAAAAGTACTACTCGCGTTTTTTTTTGTTTTCGTTTTTTCAGTTCATTTCCTCGAAAATCAGCTCAGTGTGCCACTGGCTAACTACCTTGCCTCGGCCACAACTCTCCCACCAACGCAGCCGCATACGAAAAAAGAGCTACCACATTCGAAAGAACAGCAGCGACCTCAAGAACTTCATGGATCGGGGGTTGGAGAGCCCCTTCTCCAAGAAACGAAGTATCAGCGTGCGAGCACCCGCCTCGCCGCGGAGTCTCGCCCGTGACTCGGAAGCGGTCAACGTGCGCACGAAGAGGGCGCACGCGATGGACGACATATTCGCTTATGAGGATGATAGTGACAATCACGTGACGGAACTCGATCGGGAGAGGAGCGTGGCCGCCTCGGCGCCGGCCAACACGTCACCCATCGCGCTCGAGAGACGACGACGCGAGGAGGAGCGCGAGCGGGAGAAGAAGGAACAGAAGGAGCGCAAGCGAGCGGCCAAACAGGAGAAGGAGCTGGCGCGTCAGCGCGACGGTACCCGACGAGTGGAGCGAGTGCACGACATCGAACGGGCGCGCTCGCTCACGCTCTCCACCTTCAATTTTGAGGCGCGATTGGAGGCCACCAAGAAGCAAGTCGACGAGGAGATCGTGCAGCTGCTTCGAGGTATACGCCGGCACCAGGCTTTCCTCATTGCTGGCAATGTGGTGTTGGTCCATGACGCTCACCAACGTTGCATCGCAGGCATTCGCAGCAAAGAATACGAAACGGACAAGCACAGAACTGTCAAGGAGAACTTGGACCGTGTGATGGAGATCGCTGAACGCATCCTCGCCATGACCCTTGATGAGCTCAAGGAGGGTGGCAAGTGTATGTACGTCATCGAGGACATTCAATCGATCATCCACTCGTCCTACGGAGGTACACGTTCCTCTCTTCTCGCCGTGCCGCTCGAACTCTTTGACATTTATGTTCGCTCACCCGTGCGTGGCACGTACAGAGAGCAAGAAGTTGGCCCAGCGACTACTCTTCCTGTTCTCCCCATGCTCGCGTATGGTCGGACACCACTCTCGCACGCTGAGCGTGTCCTCAGAGTTCTCCGTGCCCAGAGTACGCCTCGACTTCCCGCATCACTCGTGCATTTATGTCATGGAAGAGATAGCTCATTTATGTCACAATGTCTACGTGTTTGTGTGGTGAACAGAATGTGGACAGTAAGGACAAGCCCTTCTGTCAAGCCGCACTCATGTCCATGTGCACACTGCTGGCCGGTGCCGTGGGGGGCTCGCTCTCGCTCGTGGTAGAGGTGGGCACCATCACCACGGGATCGCACGAGGTACCGACCCACTGCTCCGCCGGCCTTCCGCCTTTCCTTTCATGCTTTGAGGTCGTCGTGGTTTCTCATTCGCGCACTCGTTCGTCGCAGAACTTGGTGATGGAGGAGGACGAGGAGCCGAGCCCGGGCGAATCTGTCCCCATGGACAAGGAACTCGACCCCGAGCCCGAGCCCGAGCCCAAGGAACCCCAGGCCGAGCCCGTTGTGGCGCCTGTGGGGCCGAGCAAAAAGGAGAGGGAGCCCTCCAAGCTCTCCATCGAGGGTCGCTCCTCTCCGCGGGTGTCGCCCCGCGAGCGGCTCTCGCCAAAGGCGACGTCGCCCGCGCTCTCGCCGACGTCGTCCCTCTCGCCCACGCCGTCGCCCCCCGACGACCCGCAGCCCAAGAAGTCGCGCACCATGGCGCTGGCCGCGGAGGAGGAGGCTCACAAGAAGCTATCCAACTCAGCCAACGCTGTGCTCGTCCGTCCCGTGAAGACGGAGAGTCCAGCCAGCCATGTGGTGCCCTCGCTTGCGCTGAAGGAGCTCAAGGAGGACAAGGCTCTCCATCGGGCTTCGTCCGCTCTCGCTCACACGCGAAGCAACTCGAATCCACCAGGGTACGCGTTGTTCTTCCATATGCGGTTTCCTTCGTTGGAAGAGCGTCGCGTAGCCAAGGCAAATGCTGACACTGCACTGTTTCGCGCTGTCGCAGTTCCCTTGTTGCATACAAGCAACCTCCACCAGATCCACTCCTCGCCGCATTTGGGCGAAGTCTTGCAAAACCTGGTACGGCACTCGTGTGTGCCCGTGTACGCGCGTTTGTGCGTTGCTCCACGCGCGCGTGTCCTCCGGCCTCACGCCTCTTGTGTTGTTCTATGGTGCAGTCGGGCGACAATCACTCGGCCCGATCCGCGCCCGTGTCCCCCTCGCTCGGATCCAACCCCTCCAGCAACTCTGGCACTCCTCTCTCTGGCTCCCGACGAAAGAAGAGGACCTACGTCGTGTGCCGATTGTGCGAAGAGGAGATTCAGGCAGATCTGGTGCGTTGCTTCTTCATTTTCGCACGACACTGCAGCACATCTTTCTTCAGCTGACAGGTCCCCATTTTCCACTTCCACTTCCACTTCCTAGTTGACGGAGCACAATACCTACTGCCAGCTCATCTTCCAAAAGTGCGAGCGGGACCGATGTACTCCCGACACCAAGATCCAGCTCCTGTCGCAGATCATGTCCGACCTGACCGAAATGAGCGAGTACACCCTTGCCTCCCGGAGCGCATGCTTCTCGCCCAAACTCGTGGGCTCACCCCCCTTGCCTCGCATTCATCCTCCCCCCTCCCACTCACCCATTGCTAGGCCTTCCGACAGCCCAAGGCCTCCCCGCGATTCCCTGGCCGCGATCATCGCTCTCGCCAAGTACCCTCACCCTCGTTTTTCCCCACAATTGAGAAGCTGGTGGTGCTCACCTCCTCCCTCCCCCCCCCGTGCAGGCGTTCTGTCGATCGATTCGAGGAGGGGACGCTCGACTCGCACATTTCGGGTCTGCTGCAGGAGCTCGAGGGCCTCACCAAGGGGGACGTCAAGCAGGTCACCTTTGGAAAGCGAATGGTCAAAATGGTGCGAGGACGCCCTTCTTCACGTTCACTCCACCCCCACTTCTTTCTTCTCTCCGCTCTCGCAATTCTTCGCTCTCTTACGCATCGTGCCTCTGTTCATCGTCTGCGACGCACACAGCTCGATGAGCTTTCCGCGTGTCCTCCGCCGCCCAAGACGCCTCCGCCATCGCTGACCGAGTCGCCCGGCAGCCACATGCCCGCAAGTATCAAGTCCAAGTTCGATCCCGAGAAGAACAAGACCGGCCTCCTGCGCATCCTCTCCATCTTCGGCGGCAAAAACGGACACCGCGGTGTCAAAGATGACGAGGTACACCCCGCCCCAAGCCCAGCGACACCATGACCAGTTGAAGCGAACCCGTTCGACGCTGTGCTCATCATCGTCGTCGTGCTTGTGATTCAGGTGGCGTCCCCGATGCCGACGCCGCGAGAGCCAGACCACGAAACGGAGGCCGATCGCGCCCACGCGCCCATGAACAGGCGACAGCGCTCCGGCAGCATCGGAGGCACCAGCCGCACCACGATTGAAGACTTTGAAAAGATCAAAATGATCTCTCGCGGTGCCTTCGGGTAAGCCCCTCTCAGCGCGTGCCCGTGATGGTGGCATTGTGGTTGCTCACGCTCGGCATTTCGTTGTTGGGGCGTCCGCAGTAAGGTGTATCTGGCGAGGAAGCGGAAGACTGGAGACGTCTACGCCATCAAGATGCTCAAGAAGGACGACATGGTGCGCAAGAACATGGTGGAACACGTCATGGCCGAGAGGGACATCATGGCGGGCAACAACAACTCGTTCGTTGTCAAGCTCTACTACGCCTTCCAGTCCGAGGTACTCACTCCTAACACTCAATCTCTCCCCTCCCCGCGTGTGTACTCATCCTGTGCGTTGCGTTGTCGTGTGTGTGTGTTGTGTGCGTGTTACAGAAATATCTGTATCTGGTGATGGAATACTTGAACGGTGGTGATCTGGCGTCGCTGCTGCAGAACCTGCAGTACTTCGACGAGAACATGACGCGGCAGTATATCGCCGAGACGGTGCTGGCTCTGGAGTATCTCCACGCGCGCGATATCATCCATCGTGACCTCAAGCCGGACAACATGCTGATCGGCAACGATGGCCATGTGAAGCTCACCGACTTTGGGCTGAGCAACCTGGGCCTGCTCGACGACTCCACGTCCACGGCGATGAAGACCGAAGACGAGGACGAAGACGAAAACTTGCTGCGCAGCACGAAGGACTTTGTCATGATTCCTCACACGACGGCCGTCCCGTCCAACCCCCCGCCCAACCCGACGCCGTCGCCCGTCTCCGACCGCAGCCTAAGCCGCTCGTCGCGACGCAACACTCGGTCCTCGCGCCGTGTGGTGGGCACTCCCGACTACCTGGTGCACACTCATCCATCCCTCGCCTCTTTCTACGTCGTGTGATCTTCTTTGTCTATTCTTCTTGCGCTCACGCTGGTTGTGTGTCGTCGCAGGCGCCGGAGGCTTTGCTGGGTACAGGACACGCCGCGCCGCTCGATTGGTGGGCGCTGGGCGTCATCATGTTCGAGTTCTTGACCGGCTGTCCGCCGTTCAATGACGAAACGCCGGAGGACATCTTCCAGAACATTCTCAGCGGCAGTACGCGTCCCCCCCCTCGCAGCCTCGCTTCCTCGCTTCAACCGCACCGACGCTTTGGGGATGGACTCTGATCCGCTCAATGTTCGCAGATGTTCCCTGGGTCGAGCTTCCGCCCGAGATCTCTCCCGAAGCCCGAGATCTGCTCAAGCGGCTACTCTGCGAAGACCCGAACCAACGCATCGGCACCAAGTGTATGCCATCCCTCTCGCCTCTCTTCGACCTCCCCGCGCGCGATTGGTGCCTTACTGTGTTGTTTCCCGGTGTGCAGCCGTGGATGAGATTAAGAACCATCCGTTCTTCGCCGGTGTCAACTGGAAGACGCTGCTGGAGAAGCCGGGCATCTTCATGCCGCGCCCCACCGACCAATACGACACGGGCTACTTCTGGGGTACCTACCACTCACCACCGACCGTAGCGCAATCTGCATATATTTATTTATTTGCTGACGCGCTGCTGGCTCCTCCTTGCTATTGTAACGACAGACCGAACGGATCTGTACGGCAACTCGGGTTCGATGGGCTCCTTCCAGGGCGGATCGGTGAAGTCGGATGGCCAGCACAGCTCGGTCTCTCCGTCGGCCATCCCGATGAACGATCAGATCAAGGCCATGAACTCCTTCGGCCGATTTTCGTTCACCAACATCCCGTTCCTGCTCGAGCGAGGCCTGGACGAGGCCACGCGGTCCATCTCCAGCCTCACCGAGAGTGGCGACTCAGAGGACACGGTGCGTTTGTTCGTTTCCTCGCACAACGCTGCGCATGGAGGTTGTACTGACCCATGGCCCTCTCGACTTTGTTTCCCATGTGCAGCGCGACCTTTCCCTGTCGGAGAACAGCTTCAACGAGGATGACGGCCCGGAGATCGTCCGCCCGGTAGCCGAGCTCTCGACGACCGCGAGCGAAACGGAGCCCGAGGAGCAGGATGAGCCCGAGGACCCCATGGAAGCTGTGGCGGCGGCCGCAGCGGCGGCTCTGGTGAGCGCCAACCGCGAATGGGAGGGTAGCGACAACGAAGCCGAGGCCGGCCAAACGTCGGACGACGGCGGCGGAGGAGATGTTACGCCCAGGTCGCGACGCGGCAGTCGAAGGGCGACGCGGCCCTTCATTCGGCGACAGTCGCTCGAACCTGCCTGCCGGGAGAACGCCGACGGCTTCAGCATCGCCGCCTTCTGGGCCAGCAAGAACGGCGACGGCGGCGAGCAGCTCGCTGCGCCCTTCCCCGGTGTTCCGTTCTACAATGAAGCGCTGCCCGAGGGCCAGGGCGTGGCGGTCGACGAGTTGGGCGCCATCGTTCACGGCCCCTTCCCGGGCATCAAGCTCTACACCGAGCATAGCAACCACCGGAGCCGATCGAACTCGCTACGATCCTCCACGTCGTCGGCGACTCTGTCGGACAGCGACGATGGGAGCGACACGAGCACGATGACCACCAGCGGCGGTGCCGCGGATCCGACCGAAAGACGAAAGCGATTGGAGCGCGCGACCTCGCTCTCGAGCATCATGGACAGCTTCGAGATCGTGCCGACGCGCGAAAGGGGAAATGACAAGCAGTGAACAGCGCACGGTGAATGCGGATAGCGACAACTGCGATAACGACAACAAGAAGAAGAAGAAGAAGAGGAACCGGGAACAAGCCACAGGAGAAACAACGAGGACTAATACGTCGCGAACGGTCAAGAGGCAAACAACGAAGGCTCGAGCACGTACATCGATGAATATCGCGAGGAGCCGATCGCGACGCACGGAGAGCACGAGAAGAGGAGAATCGTTACGAGCGAGAAACGATCGAAGGCACACAACAATGTAAACAACAACAACGGGACGAGAGGACACGCCTGCGGGCGACGAGTGGAGTGGAGGAGGCAAGGTTGTGTTCTTTATTTATTTATTAATTTATTTGTGAATAAAGTACAAATATAAATTCAAGTAATCTTCTATTTTCCTAAGCTGACGTCATCAGAGCAGAGTGTTTCTTTTTAGATTGTTTTTTTCCCACCGCATTGATCGGTAACTTGATAGATTGGTCCTGGAATGAAGGCGGCAGGCAGGCATTGCGCTCGGGCGCCCAGGTCAAACCAGCGCTTGATTTCTTCTGCTGCCCTCTCCCTTGGAGTGCCCTCTCCCTCCTCCACCGCCGGCCATCTCCGGTTCATCGCCAGCCGCACGCCCCTCATTTCGATGCGCTATCCGCGCATGTCGCCCATTTTGGCTCAGATGGGTGTACACTCCTCGGTCCCCTCCTCTTCCATCTTTGGAGGCGTGAAGGAAGAGCAGAAAGAACACAACAAGGCCGCGGCGAGCGACGAAGAGGATGAAGAGGAAGACGCTGAGCTTGATGCTGCTGAAGATGAAGCGGAGGCTACGGCCGTCGTTCAACGTACAACCCTGGCCCTCGCATCTGTGAACCGAGGCAGAAGAAGAAATTTAATTGGGCGATTTGATTGTTCTTTGCAGGAGCAACTGGCCTCATCGATGGTACGCAGCGCTGGGCACCCACCCTCGAGCTCCCGGTGGAGTCCTTTTTGAACGAGGAGCAGCAAGGTCCGCTCGGCTCGGTGACCCTCAATCCCAACATTTTCATGGTTCCCATCCGCCGGGACATTTTGCACAGGTACGCTCTTCATTGCCCTTTACATAAATCGAGATCGCATCCACGATTTGTTGTCTCCTCTCTCTCTCGATGCATGTTTTCACAACAACATCTCTTCCCACCAACAGGGTGGTGGTGTGGCAGTTGGCCAAGAGGAGGCAGGGCACGCACAAGTCCAAGACGAAGGCCGAGGTGCGCGGTGGTGGCCGCAAGCCGCGCCCGCAGAAGGGCTCCGGTCGGTCTAGGCAGGGCAGCATCCGCTCGCCGCTTTGGGTGGGAGGTGCGCGCGACGCAACACACGCAACACTACACACGACACACGACACGCACACAACACACACGCAATACGCGTGGCGCGTCGTTTACTGATTCAGAATGCCTTTGGCGCGCCATGATCAGGTGGTCACGCGCACGCGAAGAAGCCGCGCAACTACTACTTTCCGCTTCTGAGGAAGGTCCGCAAGCTGGGCCTCAAGACCGCCCTCTCGCTCAAGTTTGCCCAGGGCAAGCTCAAGATCGTGCGAAGCACCCACGTCGACGAGGCCAAGACGAAGAACCTCGCCCGGGTGGTCGAGGGCAAGGTGCGTACACACAACGCCCAGCCTACCCCCAAGGCATGGTCGCGATGCTCATCGCCTTCATCATGGTGTTGTTGTGT
The DNA here is from genome assembly GCF_000313135.1 of Acanthamoeba castellanii str. Neff. Classification (NCBI taxonomy): domain Eukaryota; phylum Discosea; order Longamoebia; family Acanthamoebidae; genus Acanthamoeba; species Acanthamoeba castellanii. The sequence goes on from NW_004457532.1 coordinate 450,874, forward strand.
TAACACAACAACGCGCTCATCAGGATTGGAGCAAGGCCCTGGTGATCGACGGGAAGAGCGTCGACGACTCCTTCCGGAAAGCGTCGAACAACCTCCCGTCGGTGAAGGTGCTGCCCGTGGGCGGCTGCAACGTCTTCGACATCCTCAACCACGACCTCCTCGTGCTCAGCCTCGAAGCCATGCAGCATCTGGTGCGCACTCTAATATATCATCAACCACCTCCACCCACCGGCCCAACAGTCGTTATCGAGCGCTTCTTGTTGCTCACTCGCACGGCTCTCTTCTGTACGCGTACAGGAGGAGCTGCTGCTCGAGGAAAACGAGCCCACGTTCTACCCCGAGCCCGCGACCTTCCAGGCCAAGGAGGAGACGCTCGCGTGAGGTGGAGCCCCTTGGTGAAGAAGACGGCGATGTGTTCGTAAACGTTGTAGGTCGTCACCGGATCTCTTCAAACAACTTCTTTTTTCCTGCTAGTCGAACTTTCATCTTTTCCCTCTTTTTAAAACAAAACAAAAATGATTTTCAACCATGAAGGAGATGATGAAGATTGTGGTGAGGTGGTATTATTTATAAGCTTCAACGGCGATAGTAAACAGGAAGGTACAAAAGGGGAGTGGATCGTCCGCCGAATCTTTCTCCACATTCGAAGGGCGAAGGGGGGTAAGCCTTAGAGATCCAGATCTAGCTTAGTTCTTGGAGATGCCGCCCTTGCTCTTGGGCAGGTAGGCCTTGGCCTCGGTGAGCTCGCGGTCCATCCACCAGTTGGCGCCGAGGGGCAGCCTCTTCCTGGCCTCATCGAGGTAGGCGTCGGCCTCAGCGATCTTCCTGTTGGCCTCCTCCACGGCGGCCTCGGCGGCGGCCTTGGCCTTCTCTGAGTCGGCGCGGGCGGCCTGGGCGGCGGCGGTGGCCTCGGCGGCCTGGTTGGCGGCAGCGTCGGCGGCGGCCCTGGACTGCGAGGCGCTGTTGGCAGAGGCCTCGGCCGAGGCCCTGGCGCGCGAGGCCTCGTCGGTGGCGCCCTTGGCGACCTGGGCGGCCTTGTCGGCCTTCTTGACGAGCACCTCCTGGGTGATCTTGGCCTTCTGGAGGGCGAGGGGGTCCTGGGCCAGGTGCTGGGCCAGCTCGGCCTTGGCCTTGTTCTTGGCCACGACGTTGCCCTCCTCGCTGAGCCTGGTGAGCTCGTCGGTCTTGGCCTTGTGGGCGGCTTCCTGGGCCTTGAGGTCGTTCAGGGCGGCCTCGAGCTCGGCCTTGACGGCGAGCACGTCATCCTCCTTGGCCTTGGCCTCGGCCTCCTTGGCGCGGGCCTCGGCCTCGCTGGCCTTGGCGGAGGCCTCCCGCGAGGCGGCCTCGGCGGCTGCGGCCTTCGACGCATCCTCGCGGGACTTGGCCTCGGCCTCGGCCGCAGACGCGGCGGCGAGGGCCTCGACCGACTGGGCCTGCTTGGCGGCGGCGGAGGCGAAGAGGGCCTGGACGGAGGAGAACATCTGCTCGGCCTTGACCACCTCCTCCCTCGAGCCCTGGGGGGCGTGGATGAGGGCGTGCCAGTCGACGCCGTGCTTGGTGACGAGGATGTGCGTCAGGGGGACCTTCTTGGGGGTTCCCTCGATGGCGCCCGAGGCCCTCAGCTTCTCCCTCAGAGTAGCCACGGTGTGCGTGTCCTGGCAGTACTCGAGGAGTCGGTGGGCCTGGAGCTCGTCGAGCTGGCTGCCCTCCTTGCCCGCGGCGTCGAGCTCGAAGCACTTGTGGACGACCTTCCACACGTTCTCGGCCTCGGCCTGGGCGAAGGTCTCCCAGAACGCGTTCAGGAACCACACCGCCTGCTCCTTGTGCGTCTTCTGGCACAGGGCGTCGAGCTTCTCACGGTCGGAAACACCAGCAAGGGAGGCCATCTTTGTTGATTGATGTAGTAAGGTGGGGTGCTGTGTGGGTTGGTGGTGTACAAGTTGGTGCTGTGTCGAGCGAAGGTAAGAAGAAAAAGATAACCGGGGGCGGTGGCCACCTACGTGGCGCACCCCTTCCGGGGACTGAGGGGGTGTGGCCGACCAACCGACCACTGAGCGCGCAGAGGGCCGCGTGGCTGGGAGCCGAGGACTCATCGGGCCAAGACCACGACCCTCATCTGCCCACCTGGCGCGCTACCATTCGGCTCTGTCCCTTCCTTTCACGAGCTTCGCAGCACTTTCAAACCAGGGCTGCACGAATCGAGCTCAACGAATCTGGGGTGGGTTACATTGGGGCATGTTTCCGGGTAACCACTTTTCCAGCTCTCCCCCGCAACCAAATTCTGCCCAACACCGAAATTATTTTTGAATTATTTGGATTTGTATTTATTTTTTAAATTATTATTTGATTTTAATCCAGATGATCACCTGGATTAGAAGACGAGATCCATAGAGAAGGCGGATGCGATTTCTCGTCGCGCCTGCTCCTCGTGATGGAGGCGCTCCGTGCGTGTTTCTATCGCGGCAGTTGGTGGGTGATGCACGTGGGCTGGTGTCTCGTGGACCTCCTGCCGCATGCGCCGTCGATGCTGTTCCTCTCTTCTGTTGCACTCGCGCAGCAGCCTCTCGTTGTCGAACATGGGTTCATCTGATGTAGCATGCGGTGCTACCGCGCTCTCGGCGACCTCGCGACAGAGCTCCCTAAGGTACTCGTTTCGCTTGCGAGACACCTCCTCGTACAGCTGCAAATTATGCACAATTGATGTGAGATGATGGAACACCAACTGTTGGAGGCGAGTGGAGGTACCTCTTTGTGAAGCCAATTCCCGATGAAGATGTTGATCTTCGGGTACTCGGCGAAGGATGCGCGACAAGCGGGGCATCTTTTGTCGGCTACGTTGAGCAAACAGCTGGCGCAGAAGGTATGCCCGCATGTGATGGTAACCGGTTCATAAAGCACATCTGTCAACGACTACGTGAGTACTCAAATAAGACCGCGCGCGGATGGGGAAGAGGGATCTAATCATACCCAAACATATGGCGCACTGGGCGGACAAGATCTTCTCCTGTCGATCAGCATCGATCTTTGCGTTGGTCCTCAGACCCGCGCACCCAATAAGACAACACGAGCATGAGCAAGTGGTCTGTGTCGTGGTGTTCGTGGCTTCGCCATCGAGATCGAGCGTGTGAGCTGTATTTCTCTCCATTTCCTTCTCAACCGCCAACTTTGGAATGCTTCGTGCTTGAGGTGCTTGTGTGGCCGTTACGGAGACTGTGTCGAATGTTTGTCTCGACCGCTGGAATGCCAGCGTCATCTCCTCTCGAATTTTTTTGATTGGTAGTTGATGTGTTTTCGGGATTTCACACAATTGGCGGACAGGCCAAGAAAGTCGACAGAAAATCAAAACAATAAAAAAATCATTTCTCGCTGGTCTCGTCGTTGGCTTCCGTGACTGGGGCTGGGCTGGGCGCTTGTCGTCGTCGCCACCACTTGCGCACTCGCTTGAAGATGGCGGTCTTGAGCTCGAACAGGAGGCCCACGACGATGGGATAGAAGACGGGCAGGAAGTGGGGAATGTAGATCGCCGCCTCGTGCTCGGGCGGGTAGTAGAGGAGCGAGACCATCTCCTTGTCGAAGAAGGCGCTCTCGGCTTCCTTGAGACCCTCGAGTGCGTGACGGTGGGCCGTGGCGTAGTCGAACCCCGACCCGTCTCGGTCTCCTTCCAAGTGGTCCAGCGCGAGTTGCAGCTTGTGCAAAGCGGAGAGGAGCTTGTCCTTGATGTGGTCGTGCACCACCATGTGGGTCTGCTTCTTCACCAACTGGCAGAGCGTGAGGATGCTCGTTTTGGCCTGGCCAAAGAGCGCGCAAGGTGGCAGTTCACTCAGCACATCGATCCACCAAATTCAACAGCGGAGCCGATGCGTGCGCACCTTCACCAGGTTCTCGTAGGTCCGCTGGCGCAGGAGCACGTCTAGCTCCCACTTCGACACGCCCGAGGGTGAGGGCAGGAACTGAACGTCGAGGTCCTCGCAGCCCTCCTTGACCTCCGGTGCGCCGGTGCCCTTCTTCGTGTCGATGGTGGGAAAGAGTGCAGCCGGAACGCCCAGCAGCTCGCGCAGCTGCTCGACGAAGACCGACATGGGTCCGTAGAGCTCAGAAGGTTCCAGGGTGCGCAGAGGCGACGTGGTGTTCTGGGCCGTGGCGTCACAGTGTCAGTCACCCGAGCCCCAGCGCTGAACCCACACGAGTGCGCACCTTCTCTTCGGGGTTGAAGATGACGATGCCGCCCGTGCGCAGGATCAAGAAGGCGTTCGTGTCCGAGTACGTACCTAAACGGGTTGACGAGAGGAGCCATTAATGGCTCGCTACGAAGGAAAGAAAGAAGGCGGGACCCAACTTACCATCGTCGTAGCGAATGTAGAGAGGCGATTGGTCGGGAGAGGGGATGTAGACCATGAAGTTGAGCGTGACCTCCGAAGTAACGGTGAAGTCTGTTAAGAGTAGAGAAGCAAAAAACGTGAGTCAGACGGTTCTGTTCGGAGCGAGCGAGCGCTGTCTTCTTCACCTGAATTGAGATCGTTCGGGTGAACGAAGTACGACAGCATGGCCGGCGTGAAGTAGTACGCCTTGGCTTGCTCGTCGTAGAGCGGCTGCTTGGGGAGGGCCACGTAGTGCAGTACCTACGCACACGGCCGGGCGGAAAGAAGTGAGGCGACCACAATGCAGCGAACGGGCTTGTAGCATACACGTGGGGCACGCACCTGGGAGTCGATCGAGAAGTTGCCGAGCAGCGAGACGTCGTTCAGGAAGGGCAGCAGGTAAGCTGGACACAAAGGAGGGGGTCCTTTAGCCCAAGGAGGGGGGCACGGCGCCCACCGAGACCAGGCGATTCAAAGTCTGTGTGCGTACCCTCCGCGGCCTTGTCGAAGGCCCACGAGTAGAACGCTTGCGCCGAGTTGGCGTTCAAGAGGGAGAAAGAGAGCCGATACTCGGGCGCCGGCGGCAAACTGACCTGCAAAGAGTGTGGTCACCACTGACCGAACACAGCGCATGTAGACACACGGAACGTAAGGAGTGCAACGTAGTTTTGGGTACCTGGTGGAACTGGTGGGTCGCGGTTTGTTGCTCCTCCGTTTCGACCGGGGTGACGAGGTAGGTCTCCACCGCCTTCTGGATGCTCTGCGCCACTCCGCGAGGGTCTGAACGAGAAGAAAGAAGGTGAGATGGCTACACGAGTGAACTGAAAGGGGATGATGTGTGTCGTGTGTGTGTCGTGTGTGTGTGGGGCGGCGTCCTACCGGGGAAGGTAGCGGTGGTGAACCAGGCATGCCTGTGCGCACCCACTACCCACTCTCGCTCGCGGCCCGCCGCGAGCACATCCGCGCCCTGGAGCACGAACAGCGTGTAGCGCCCGCTCTTCTCGGGTCGCACGTGCTTGATCAACGCACGGTCCGCCACTCTTAGGTTGGCAGCCTGTGCGATGCTGCGCCACTCATCGGCAGAGAGGGGCGCGGCGGCGGCGGTGACGCGGTAGACGTAGGACACGCGCGGGTCGCTCTCGCGCTGGCTCCTGGGTCGGTCGGGCTCGGAAGAGGAGGACTCGGGCTCGAGCCTACTGCCAGCTGCTGGCCGCACCTGCTGTGCCCGCTCGCTGAGACCGGCCTCGAGGTGCGTCTTGGCCTGTGTGGCAAAATCTTGTGCGGCAGCCGTGGCGCCATCTTGTGACAGCACAACGATGTCGAGCTCGATCACCCAATCCATGTGCTGCCGAAAAGTTGGAGGCAGAATTAGGTCACGCACAAGATGGAGTCAAGAGTCGAGATGAATCTGGAAGGCCAGCTGCAAAATCTTTGTGGGGATGAATACCTCTTTTGTGGCATTTGCCCAGGCTTGGCCTTCATTGCATGGCAGCTGGGCACGATATGTGGAGGTCGTTTGCCGCCACACGGGCACCGCTGCCAGGATTGCCCCGAGGAAGCACAACCACACCCACTTCCTCGCCCCCTTCATCTCTTCCTCCAGTTGGCACTCGATTTGTGTTGTTTTTTTACAAATTAATTAGTAATCACCGAAACGTTTCAAAAGCGTTTCAAATACGTTTGCAAAAGCAATCTAGTTGCTCTACTTGATTGGTGGTTGCTCTTGTGGTGGGCGTCCGACCCACCTGCCACACACCGACCAGACGCTCGTCACTCCCATCCGAAACAATCTAGATTCTGTACAACAAATAAAGATGTCTCTTCAGGGATCGAACGACAAGGAGAAGCTTGAGAGCCTCTGCAAGAAGACCTACAAGGAGCAGGCCGTGTGGTTCCTCAACGCGTTCGCCACCCCCACCCCCGCACTCCGCAAGATTGGTGTGGTCCTTACCTTTCATCTCTTGGCTGCGGCAGATTCTGGGGAACTACGAAGGACGACGCTGAGAAGTTCTGGAAGTTCGTTGCCAAGTGCATCGAGCTCGACACCGACAAGAAGGCGGCGGGCAGCGATCTTGATGAGTTCCAGGCCCATCGCTTCCTCGAGCACTTCCAGGAGTCCATGACCGTTCAGGTTCGCCCCCCCCCCGCGTGGATTTCTTCCTCCTCAATCCTTCGTTCTTTGACACATCGCTTTCGTTTTCGTTCTTTGTTGGGACCTTGGCAAAACGCCACCGCTGCAGGCCATGAGGGACCGGCTCAGGAACACCGGTGCCATCAGCGCCGGCCAGTTTAAGCGCGTGCCTCTGACGCACATGCTCACCTTCAAGTACAATGTCGACTGGCACGAGCTTGTGAACGCTGGTACGCTCGCCGTCGTAACCTCCTCGTCAGTGCTCACTTCGGCCCCGCTCACGCGCGCGTTGGCGTTGCACCCGACACAGTGCAGGGAGACCAGGAGGAGATCCGCAAGGCCCAGAAGATGCTGGACGAGGTGAACGCCGCGTTCAGCGAGGCCGAGAGCAAGAAGGAGGAGGCCACGGCCGCCCTCCACTCAGCCAAGCAGAGGGAGGAGGAGCTCAAGGCCGCCAAGGTCGAGCTCGAGGCCGCCCTCGCCGAGCTGAAGGTAAGATCGTGATACAATAATCCTCAAATGGAGCGACACACACACGCTAATCCGTGCGATCGCGTCAAACCCCAGGCTCAGGAGGACGCCTACAACCACAAGACTGAGGACCTGAAGAAGAGGAGCGAGGAGGGCGGCGTCGTGCAGCGCAACAAGGCCAAGAACGAGCTCGCCCAGCACCTGGCCGAGGACCCCTTGCCGCTGCGCAAGGCCAAGATCACCCAGGAGGCCGCCGTCAAGAAGACCGAGCGCGCCGCCGTGGCCGCCGAGGCCGCCGCGCAGGAGGCCGCCCGTGCCAAGGAGGCCGCCGAGGCCGCCTTTGCCGAGGCCAGCAAGCGGGTGGAGGAGGCCGAGGCCTACCTCGAGAAGGCCAAGAACTCGCTCCCGCACGGCGGTGTGTGGTGGATGGAGAGGGAGCTGCATGAGGCCAAGGCCTACCTGCCCAAGAGCAAGGGCGGCTTCAACCCCAGGGAGAAATAAGCGCCTCCACGCACCACCTGGTCGAGGAACTAGTTCTAATCGACGATAGTAAACGCTGTACACTGCATCGCCTTGCCATCATCTCGCTTGAGAGATCTTCCAGGTTGCTCCTTGAAGATGGAGCACTGGGAGTGAGAACAAGCGAACGAAAGCTTCTCTCGGTGTCGGGGGGAAATTACCGGCGACCAAAACCACATTTTTGACTTGGCTGTTTGGGCCGTGTGCATTTTCCTCGATCTGGCGAAGTAGATTTAAAGCCGTTCATTCGCTTCTGTCAACCCATGGTAATCTTCGCCTCCCTTTGCTGGCGTGTTGGACAGGGCGGCTGCCCAGTTCGATGCCATTTTCTCTCAATGAATGCGCGATTGTATGCTGAATGCGTCCTCTTCCGTTTGCCTTCTAGGCGTCGAAGAAGGGTGGCAAGGCTCAGCCTAAGGTTCCTCTCAACACTCTGCCCAGCGAGGAGGAGCAGAAGAAGGTCCTCGAGGAGGCCAAGGCGACCCTCAATCGCGAGGCCTTCTTCATGAAGCGCTGCTTGGTGCGCCCCCACAGTGATAATTTTCATTAATTTTGCGAGTGATTCTTACCCTATCGCCCAATTAACAGGATAACAAGAAGCTCATGGAGGCGCTCAAGCACGCCTCGACCATGATTTGTGAGCTCAGGACCTCTCTGCTCTCCCCCAAGAACTATTACGAGCTGTGTACGTCCCCCCCCCTCACGCTGCCGCAGGGCCTCTTCTCTGCATTTGCCAATGCGCCGGTTTCTTCAACCCATTCATTTATTCACCATTTTGGTTTTGCAACAGACATGCAAGCTTTCGATCAGCTGCGACACCTCGAGGCCTTCCTTAGTGAGGAAAGGCAGAGCGGCAAGAAGCTGAGCGAGCTCTACGAAATCGTCCAATACGCTGGCAATATTCTTCCTCGCCTGTACGCACACTCCCTTTCTCCCTCACCCCTCCTCTTCTCAGGCCATGCCTGCTCTCTTCTTCTTCTTCTCCCTCTTCTTATTCCCCTTCTTCTTCACATCTTTCAACTTTCTCTTTCGCGACGCTGCTCATGCGCGCGACTCTCATGTGAGTGATGGTGACCTCGCTGCCCATTGACTCGCGTGCACATGACAGGTACCTGCTGGTGACGGTGGGTTCGATCTACATCCGGACCAAGGAGGCTCCCGCCAAGGACGTGCTCAGGGATCTCGTGGAGATGTGCCGCGGCGTGCAGCACCCCACGCGCGGCCTCTTCCTCCGCACCTACCTCTCGGAGATGACCAAGGACAAGCTGCCCGACGTCGGCTCCGACTACGAAGGGTATCATCATCATCATCGCACCACCACATCGTCACCATCATTGTGTCGTCGCCAATTGGCTCACCTTCCCCCCTTTCCTTCTGTCATGTATCGTGTAGGGCTGGCGGCGACGTGAACGATTCGATATCGTTCATCCTTCAGAACTTCACCGAGATGAACAAGCTGTGGGTGAGGATGCAGCACCAGGGCCCCGTGAGGGACAAGGCGAGGAGGGAGCAGGAGAGGCGCGAGCTGCGTCTGCTCGTCGGAAAGAATCTCGCTCGCCTCTCTCAGCTCGATGGCGTCGACGTGGCCATCTACAAGGAGGTGCGCGCACCTCGCCTTTTTTGAGCCATCTGGTGCAGTGGTGCTCAAGTGTAAAGTGGCACGCGGTGCCTTCTTCTTCCTCTTCTACTATGTCAGGCGGTCCTGCCCCGCATCACCGAACAGGTGGTCAACTGCCGCGACCAGATCGCGCAGCAGTACCTCATGGAGATCCTCATCCAGATCTTCCCCGACCACTTCCACCTCCAGACCCTCGAGCCCTTCCTCGATGTACGTCCGTCGAGCGGTTTTCTTATTCTTATTATTCTTATTATTCGAATCATTATTATTGTAGTATAAATTTGATACATTTCTGTCTTCTTCTCCCTGTGACCACACAGACATGCGCCAAGCTGCAGCCCACCGTGGACGTCAAGTCCATCGTGGTGAGCATGCTGGACAGGCTCGCCAATTTTGCCGCCCAGGAGCCCACCAACTTCCCCCGGGAGATCGACGTCTTCAAGATCTTCTCCAGCGCCATCACCAACATCATCGAGGTACTAATCGCGACCTATGAGCTACCACCTACTATGAATGGCCTGGCCCACAGCGCCTCTGACGCGCTCTCAACTTGACATGTTTTCTTCTTCTTGTTATATAAAAACATGCAGCAACGTCCCAAGATGACTGCCGAGGACATGCTCGCCCTGTACGTCTCGCTCCTCAACCTGTCGCTCAAGGTCTACCCCGACAAGCTGGAGTACGTCGACCAGGTCTTCAACAACACCACCACGTTGCTTGCCAAGCTCAAGGAGGACGGGTACGTTGTCCGCCAACCCCCCAAGCCTGTGCATTACGCCGACCTCCTCTCTCCTCGCTCCTCTCCATTCTCTCACACTTCTCTCTCTCTCTCTCTCCCCTCTTCGTCTCCAGCGTTGACTACTCGGGCAAGGAGTGCGTGAAGCACATCCAGAGCCTGCTCAACATCCCGCTCTCCATCTACAACAACGTCCTCGTCCTCCTCAAGCTGGACAACTACACCACCATCATCCCTCACCTCGGCTACGCCAACAGGTAGCCAGCCTCCCATTCGTCCCGTTGGTTTCTCGACTCAACGTTTATTATTTATTATTTATTTTTTTGCGTCGCAGACGTAAGATTGCGCTGGAGATCTTGAACAACGTCATTGCCAACGAGACCCGTATTCCGGAGGCCGAGGACGTGGCCAAGCTCTTCCTGGCCATTCAGCCTCTTCTCAAGGACGAGGAGGACCAGACCGAGATCGACCCGGTTCGTCCCACCCCCTCCTTTTATTTTACTTTACTTTTGTTTCTGTTTTGAAGCTGACGGTGGTACGTGTGTGTTTGTTTTTTAAAGGAGGACTTCGACGAGGACCAGAACAAGGTGGCTTCTCTCATCCACCTCTTCGACAATGAAAACGCCGAGAAGCTCTTCCTGGTATGCGCTGGCCGCTACACTCGCACAAGTCTCCATGTTCGGTTCAATTCTCATTTCGATGTGTGTTGGTATTTGTTTTGTCGTTTTGTGGGAACGCGTAGATCTACGCGACGGCGCGCAAGGTCTTCGGCCAGGGCGGCATGAAGAGGATCAGGTTCACCCTGCCCCCGCTCGTCTTCCGGTCCCTCCGCCTGGCCGCCGTGCTCCAGGCCAACGCCAGCAGCGACGACGAGTGGAACAAGGTCGGCAAGCGCGTGTTCAAGTTCGCTCACGAGACGGTCACGGCCCTCGCGCGGACGGACTACAAGCAGCTGGCCATGCGCCTATATCTCCAGTGCGCCGAAGCCGCCTCCCGGGCCGGATTCGAAACCATCGCATACGAGTTCCTTACACAGGTAAACCACACGACACACACGCCACACGTGAAGCTTACTTGACGTCTTCGCTCATCGTTCTTTTTTCCACCCAATGCCAGGTTTACGAAATCTACGAGAGCGAAGTCGCCGAATCGAAGGCCCAGTTCCGAGCCATGACCGAAATCATCGGTACGGCCTGCCTCTGGCCTCTGCGCGCGCAGTGGGCGGTGGGTTGCTGATCAATGGTCCTCCGTTGCATCCCCCACCCCACCCCACGTGCAGGCACGCTGCAGACGATGCGGGTATTCGGGGAGGAGAACTACGACACCCTGTCCACCAAGACCGCCGTGCACTCCGCCAAGCTGTTGAAGAAGCACGACCAGTGTCGCGCTGTCTACATGTGCTCCCACCTCTTCTGGAAACCCGACGCTGAGGTAGATGTCATGCCAGACCACCCAACACCCCGCGCGCACGACCATCCGTGTACTCATAACATTATGCGTGTGTGCAGGGTGAGGGCTTCAAGGAGGGCAAGCGCGTGTTGGAGTGCCTCCAAAAGTCGCTGCGCATTGCCGATGCCTGCATGGACTCCTCCATGAACGTGAAGCTCTTCGTCGAGATCCTGAACGAGTATCTGTACTATTTCGAGGCCAAGAACGAAGCGGTGCGTCTTCTCTCTTTCGCTCCCCTCGCCTCCGCTTTGGTCTTCATGCGGACTCACCCGTGGGCTCGCTCTCTGTGGTGCAGGTGGCCCCGAAGTACCTGACCGGTCTCATTGCGCTGATCAAGACCAACCTGGGCAACATGGAGGCCGGAGAGGCCGGCGCTGACGGCAACTCTGCGGAGAAGGCCGAGCAGGTGAACACCTTCTACAACAACACCCTCAACCACATCAAGCTCAAGAAGAAGAACGCCAACGGCCTCGCCTACGGTGACATCGACCTCTAATCCTGTCGGCCCCGGCCAAGTCCATCACCACCCAACTCGCCCAGTTTTCGTTCTCATAAACCAACATCTGCACTCCAACGCAATGCTGCGCAGTTTTAATCTTTTATTCGACAACTCGCACCTTCATCTTTTGTGTTGCGTGAAGATGATGTTGTGCTCAGTGCTCAGCACTTACTGGGCGCTGGGTCGCGCGGGCTGGTGGTTGTTTTCGGCGGAGGGCAAACGGGCGGGCTGGCCCGGGGCCTCGTCGCTTCGCTTGCCCTGTGGGGGCGCGGGCGTAGTGCTCAGCATGGTCGCCCGATCCCGGGCGTTTTTCTCTTCGAGGGCCTTGACCCGACGCGCCGCCTCCAGCTCGGCCTGGATGTGGGCCTCGGACACGAACGAGCGCCGCGCCCAGAGCGGAAGGGCGGCGGTCGAGTTCTTCGCGACGAGGAACTGGCTTCGGAGGCCAACTGCTCGCTGCATACTTCGCTGTGCTTCTTGTTCTGATGTGTACGCCTGCGGTGGTGCAGAAGTGATGTCGGCCGATTGCAATCTGGGTCGAGCAGACTGGGTTCCTCGCACCGTTCCAGCCTGAGTGCAACCAGCAGAAGCCACTAAGAAAATTGCCTGAAACTCAGCATTTTATTGTGCACCTTTATTGCACGATCAACCGGCCACCTTAAACCAGGGCAACGAGCTAGAACGTAACTTGCAAGAACGACGAAAGCGAAGAAGCACTAATGGGAGGAGGCAGACGTCAGAAAGGGGCGGCGGGTGCTGTGCCGGCGGTGGTCCAGCAGCGTCGTCAGCCGAGGCAAAACGTACACGGAGGACAGAAGAAGCAAAGGGAAGGGCGGCACGTTGCTGACGTGAGCCCGCAGTTCGCCACCCACGAGGGCGACCAGGCCCAAGGCCCGAGTGCATGGCGTACCTTCTTCGCCCAAACCGATCCACGACGCCAAAAGGTACCCACCGCCATTTATCTTAAAAACTTAATTACTTATTTATTTCTCAACAACTTTATTTATTTGTATTTTAAAATACAAATAAATACGAGAGTAATTCATTAATTAAGTTTATTGTTGCGTGGGCCAGGTGATGGTGGGCCGCCTGACGCGGGCCCTGCTCACGCAACCGTTCGAGTGGCTGACGGCCGCCGACAACGATGTCTCCACCACGACGGCGGACGAGAGGGTGGGCGAGCTGACGGCGTGGGTCAAGGCGCGCCTGCGCCCCACCCTCCGCCGCTCCCCGCCCTCACTGCAGCACCACCCCTGCAGCGATCCATCGTCATCGTCGGACGAAGAGGCGAGCGGCCGCGATGACGATGACGACGATGACGACGACGATGCCGATGACGACGACAACGCTGACGATGACGACGAAGAGGAAGATGTCAAGCGGGCGGCGAACGAGCGGAAGAGGAATAAGAAGAGGAAGCAGAAGGCTGTCGATGTCGAGTGGGAGGTGCAGATGAAGTCGGTGCAGCTGGTGGCCGCGCTCGGCGTGATCTGCGGCAAGAACCTCCCGCGGCGCTTCATCGCCGACGCCCCGCTGCCCGCGACCACCACGTCCAGCCCCGCGCAGCGCAGCGCCAGCGCGTCGCAGCCCGTCAGGACCACCGTGACGGCGGCCGGCAGCAGCAGGACGAAGGCGCGCGCCGCCTACGCCGAGCCCGCCGACGCGGAGGGCGCGCTGAGCGACCTGCTCATGGACGTGATCCGCACGGTGAACGACGTTGAGAGGAACAACACGGACTCGGCGGAGGAGGGGAAGGAGGAGGAGGCGAGGGAGAGGCGGAGCGCGCTGCGGGTGGAGGCGCTGGAGGCGCTGGCCGTGGTGTGCTTCATCTTGGATGATGCGCGCATCACGAGCGACGTGTGTCGGTTCGTGGCCGAGTGCTATCTGCGGAGCGACGGTGCGCGCGGCGATGGGGCCGAGGTCGATGAGCTCTGGGCGGCCTACGGCGCGCATGACTCGAGAGAGGAGAACAGCAGCGACGAAGACAGTGACGACGACAGCGACAGCGAAGAGAAAAGCGAAAGCGAAAGCGAAGAGACAGAGAATGAGCCATCCGGCGATGAAGCGGAGGACGAAAGCGACAGCGAAGAGAAACCCGAGGGGAGGCGACACACAAGCCGACGCAGCCGGGCGATTCCAGCGATCGATGCGGCCGAACTGGCGGAGGCGCTGCGCGTGTGGACCTTCCTGCTGAGCCTTCTGCCGCAGAACGAGCTCGTGTGCGAGCTGGTCGGACCGCACAAGCGCGTGCTCGTCGAATTGGTCTTGCTCGACACCGATCCCAGCACCGACATCACCGGTAACACCGCACACACCGCACACTGCACACCGCACACATGCGCTGACCTCAGCTCTTTTTTTTCTTTCCAGCGTCGTCGGAAGTGCGAATGCACGCGGCCGTCGTGCTTACTGTCCTCGCTCTCAGCTCTGGTGATGATGATGCAGACGAAGATGAAGAAGATGATGAGCAACATTCGCTTGACAGCGACGTCATGACGAACGGCGACAAGCACCGCCTGGTGGCGATGTGCATGGAAAAGGCGCGGGCGAGAGCAGGCGAGCGGGTGCGCGGACGCGAACGGAGGCTGAGCCAAAAGCGCGAGCGGGCCTGGTTCCGCGGCCTCGCCGCCCAACTGGTCGACAGTCTCACCACCTCGGCCGCCGCCGTCGCGGGCTCTGCCGCCGGCATCGCAACGGCCACGGCGCGCAAGGCCAAGCGAGACGAGAGCGGATGCGAGGACTACTTTCATCGACAGAAGCAGCACGCATCGAAGTCGGCGGCGGGGACGCCGGGTCCGCGCAAGGTGGAGACTCACGTCATCTTCAAGACGCAGCACCCGTATTACTACTCGACCATCAGCGAGCGAGGGCCGATCCACCTTAACCAGCTCGACGGGTGGCGCTGGCGCCATGTGCTGAGCTTCCTGCAGCGCTACTTCGGCTCCCAATTCTGGCCCATGTTCAAGGCACGCTTCTGCGATCAGGCTTACGCCCGCCTTATGCGAATAACTGACTGACCTCACACACACACGCGCGATACACACGACACACGACACGCACCTGTGCAAACAGGCGCATCAGCAGGTGCGGGAGGCTACGAAGCTCCTGCCGGCGGGGAGCTGCGGCGCAGATACTGCCTGGCAGCACCTGCTGCTCGGTCAAATCCAGCTGCTCAAGACCAACAAGGCCACCCTGAAAGGCCAGAAGACGCAGACCAAACGGTAAACGTGGCTCCTGCAGCACTTCGAGTGTGCAGTGGTTTGACGACAGAGCGTGTGCGCAGGTACCGCCGGCTCACCCAACGGAATCAGTTGGGCGAAGACCAGTACCGCCAGGACAAGCGCGGGTATGTCCAGCATCAGTCGCTCACCCGGTGGAAGAAGAGCATCACCAGTGAGTGGCAGGCCACCAGCAACGCCTACTTCGCCTGGTAGGCCAACCGGTGGTGTTCTTTTTTTCCCCTTTGGCCTTGTCCACAGAAAACGATCGTTAATCTGCAGACGTCGATGATGGAGGGAGGATCTTCGATTGGGGCCTCGTCGGGTACTCTTCCGGTTGGTGAGAGCATGACAGGGGTGGAGTCCACGGCCACTACAGAGGTGATCTTAACCCAGGCGCAAGCAACGGCCCTGGTACGCGTTTACTCGATTAATCTCAGAGGTTTGATTGATTTGATTGATTTGGTTGTGTTGAATCACTGCGCATGTGCAGATCATGGAAGTTGTGCGCTATGGAGGCAAGGTGGAGGTACGATTGCGCATCAATCTGTGATATATTGGGGGGGGGGTAGAGATTGCACAATGGGCAAGCCGCCAAATTGCCTCCACTTCGGCGTGTGCATCAGGTTGAGCGGCACGGCCTATGGCGGGAGGTCGCCGCCACGGTCGGGCTTCCGTACCACAGCGACGCTGACGTAGAACGACTGCTGACGCAAGCCTCCACGCTGCGAGGGGCCGCCGGACCCACATGGGAAGAAAGGGAGCGGGAGCGACAGAAGCCCAAGAAGGAACCAACAGCACTGGTGGCGGCGGTCACCGCCCCGCCGGCCGCGGCTCTCCCGACCCCAGTCTCGATCCCGGTCGCCGTCGCAGAGAGCATAAGCAACGAGAGCGGCGGCGAGCAGCCGGCGGCTCGTGTTGAGGCGCCGGCGAGCGTAGTCACAACAGAAGCGACGGACGGCACAGAGCCAGCGAGCAGGAACGCTGTTGTTGCGACACCCGCGGCGGAGACGACGACGGCACCCGTCGCCTTGGCAGTTGTTCCCACCGAGACCATCGACGGTGGCGGCCAGACGAGCAAGACGACGGCCAAGGGGAAGGAGAAGGGAAACAACAAGACTGACACCGCGGCTGCGGCCGAGGCCGAGGCCGAAGAGGCCGGTGGCAACAACGCCAAGGAGAAGAAGCGAAAGAAGAAGAAAAAGGACGGCAAGGGCGCTGAGAGTGCTGAACCGGTACAGCGCGACTCGTCGCGGCAACGTGATGCGCCAGCTACCTAACATCGCGTCGTGTGCCGTGCTGTACAATGCAGGAGGAAAAGGGGGACGTGTTCACGGTGGAGAAGATCGTGGGCAAGAGGAAGCGAAGGGTATCGTGCTGCACCCAAGTGTGTGTGTGTGTGTGTGTGTAGCGAGCTCACCACGACTTGGTCACTTGGTGCTCACGCTGTGCGCTTCTCGTGCTTCTCGTGATTTTTGTGCGCACGTCACAACACAGGGCAAAGTGGAGTACCTCATAAAGTGGGAGGGATATCCGGAGGCCTCAAACACCTGGGAGAAGCAGGAAGACGTGTTTTGCACCGGTGAGCAGAGCACCCACCACTCCCGAGATAGGGAGGCAATCAGGACTAACACTGCAGCTGCACCACCGATCACTCACTCTCTCTCCCTCTCTCTCCAGAGCTCATTCAGGCGTTCGAGGCCGATCTGCAGGCGAGGTCCGCGAAGCGCAAGCGGAAGTCGACGGGCGACGCCAAGCCCACCACCGCGGGAGGGGAAACAGAGAAGCCGCAGACAACGTCGGCTTCTTCGGTGTCCACCGCCGATGACGACGAGCTTCTGAACCAACCGAACACAGATGGAATGGACCTGCAGGACACAAGCGAGGGCATCGGTAGCCCAAAGGTAACAACAGATCCACCCACTTTAAGGGAGTGCCCTTTCTCTTTCCTTTTCTCACCAACGGGTTCATGACTGTGGCGTCTCTTCTTCTTCTTCAGGCTAAGAGGCCCAGGACGAGTACCGCGTCCGACACGAAGACTACTACCGAAGCAACCGAGGCCAAGGTGGGCTTTGACTTTGGCGACGAGCTCGAGAACATCCTGGGCATACAACGATCCAAGGACGGCTTTCTCTGCGCTTACGTCTCTTGGTACGCCGTCACCCGCACCTTCACCTCCTTCATCTTCATCGCCAAAACGGCCTTCCTCACCATTTCCATGGTATCATCATGCCCAGGCTGGGGAAGGACGATTGCTCCTACGTGCCCACGCAATTGATCGCCCTCAAGTCGCCACAAAAGCTCATCGCCTTCTACGAGTCGCACATCCAGTTCGACACCAGGCAGTAGTGGCATCCTCGTGTCGTGTCGTGTTCGCCACACAGCACAGCACGTATGTCGACAGCATTTCCCACATACCCCAAATAGTTGCGTGGCCGTTGCCAAGGAGCTTTTGTTGTCGACAAACAAATTAATATCCTGCCCGGCGACTTGCCTGGCTACACGTCTTGTTGGCCTTGCGTGTCTTCTGCGGAGAGAAAGAAACATACCGCGACAGAGCCGCACGGACTCTAAGACACACCATCTCCTGATTCGATCTTGTGGAAGAGAGAGATTAGATTGAAGCCGAGGAGCGTAGGATTGAGTGAGTCTTGTTTCAACCACAGATCTGAAAGCGAAGATGGAGAACATCACGGCGGGAAATGAGGCGCAGGGCATCGAGGACATGATCCACCTGGACACCATGAGCGAGGAGACCATCCTCAAGAACCTTGGTGTTCGCTACAGCCGCGACCAGATCTACGTACGCTCAAAAACAACAAAATCTCCTCGCCAACGCGCCTTTCGGTCTCTTCTTATATTCTTTTTTAAAAATTATTTCTCTTTTTATTCGCCTCACTTCGCACGGCTCGTGTCGTCTAAAGAATTAAAATGAATAAGGGCCTTATTGTTATTAGGCTAATAATTGAGGTATATTATTTGTGGTTGGCACTCGTTATTTTTCTTGAATTTATTTATTTATTTGTATTTATTTATTCTTCTTGTAGACCTACACTGGCGCTATCCTGGTTTCCGTCAACCCCTACCAAGCCCTCGTACGCCTCCCCCCAACCTACGCCACAAATACACGACACGACACGACACGCACCGCACGCACCGCCCAGCACGCACGCACGCACCACTCACACGGCACACACGCGGCCTGCAGCCTATCTACACAGCGGAGGTGGCCAAGCGCTACAACAACAAGCCGCTGGGCGATGTGGAACCGCACATCTTCGCCATCGCCGACGTGGCCTACCAGACGATGATGGAGGACGGCGGCAACCGGTCGGTCATCATCAGCGGCGAGTCCGGCGCCGGCAAGACCGAGGCCACCAAGCTGCTCCTACAGTACCTGGCCCTCAAGACTTCGGGCGTCAACAAGGCCCACAGCGCGCCCGAGACCGCCAACAAGAAGAAGTCACTCATCGAGCAGCTCATCCTCGAATCGTCACCCATCCTCGAGGCCTTCGGTAACGCCAAGACGGTGCGTGTGCGTGTGCGTGTGCGTGTGCGTGTGCGTGTGCGTGTGCGTGTGCGTGTGCGTGTGCGTGTGCGTGTGCGTGTGCGTGTGCGTGTGCGTGTGCGTGTGCGTGTGCGTGTGCGTGTGCGTGTGCGTGTCTCATCACTGCTCGTCGTCACTCTACTTTCCGCAGGTGAGGAACGACAACTCGTCTCGATTCGGCAAGTACATGAAGATCGATTTCGACCCGCGCGGCTCGATCGCCGGCGCCAAGATCGAGAACTGTGCGCACCTCTTCTTTTCCCCTGCCCACTTTCTCTCTCTCTCTCTCGAGAATACAACACAGCTTGAGTCGAAACTCAAAGCGTCTCAATCTCAATTCGCAACACAGATCTGTTGGAGAAGTCGCGTATCGTGTACCAGGCGCAGGACGAGCGTAACTACCACATCTTCTACCAGTTCTGCGCCGGCCTGTCGCCCGAGGAGAAAGGTTCCTTTTCCTGTCGCGCTTCGTTCTTAAATCGTTCGCTTCGTTTTTTAAAATCAATTTTCGAACTGATCCGTCTCGCCCCCCCAGAGCGATACAAGATCGGAGCGGCGACGGACTTCCACTACATCAACCAAAGCGGCTGTCACACCATCCCTCACGTCGACGATGCCAACGACTTTTCCGAGTAAGCACCCGCCACCGCCATCGCTGCCTCGTCCGCCGTCCTTCGGGCGCGTTTTCTTCTTGCTGACCCCCTCTCCATCGTTCAGGGTGCGCAATGCGTTGTCGGTGCTGGGCATCGGACCCGAGGAGGACATCTGGGCCGTGGTCGCGGCAGTGTTGCACATGGGCAACATCCGCTTCGCCCCGCAGGGCGACGGCTCGACCGTCGTCAACACCGACTGTACGCTTTATTTTAACTCCGATACCAGCATGGTCAAGCAAAACCTTAAGTGAACGCACGCTCATGGTGTGTGTCGTGTCGTGTTGTTGTGTGTGTGTGTGTGTGTGTGTCGTGTTCACTAGCGCTTCAACATGTGGCGACCAACCTGGGCGTGTCGGCCGAGAAGCTCGCCGAGTCGATGACCGTCCGGTACAACAAGATCCGTAACGAGGTGTTCAGGGTGCCGCTCAAGCCCGAGGAGGCCGCCGACGTGCGAGACGCCATCGCCAAGGCCCTCTACGGCCGTCAGTTCAATTGGCTGGTCGAGCGCATCAACCGCTCCATCTCCAAGTCGGCCTCGACCAACGCCCGCTCCTTCATCGGCGTGCTCGACATCTTCGGCTTTGAGAACTTCACGGTTCGTTCTTTCTTAATTGGTTTGCGCATTTCCATCGAAACTCGTGTGCTGACCTCACGTGCGTCACGTGTTGGTTTTGTGTGCAATGATGCGAGTCTAGGTCAACAGCTTCGAGCAGTTGTGCATCAACTACGCCAACGAGAAGCTGCAACAACAGTTCAACCAGCACATCTTCAAGCAGGAGCAGGAGGAGTACGAACGCGAAAAGTGCGTTTTTCCCCCCGTAGCCCACTCGTCTTATATTTCCACCCAGTGTACTGGCAAGGCCACTAACATGTTATGTTTGACACCACATTATTTCAGGATCTCGTGGGAGACCATTTCGTTCAACGACAACCAGGGCTGTATCGATCTGATCGAGAAGCCGCTCGGCGTCCTCTCGCTCCTCGACGAGGAGTGCTTCTTCCCCAAGGTGCGCACCACCTGCTGATCTACAGCACAGGCAAGCGCATCGCGTCGCGAACCTACGTCGGCCTCAATTCGTGTGCGAATGTCAATGTTTCAGGGCTCGGATGGCACGTTCCTGGAGAAGCTCAACAAGGCGCACGAGAAGCACACCTACTACGAGAAGCCCAAGACCCGCGGCGACAAGTTCGTGATCCGGCACTACGCCGGCGACGTCGCCTACTCCACCAAGAGCTTCCTCGGTACCATGTCACCCTCCACCACGCTGGCGCACGGAATGAAAAGAATGCTGACGTCATGTGCATGACAGACAAGAACCGCGATACGATCCCGGAGTCGGCGTCGGCGCTGCTGGCGGGCGCGTCGATCGCCCATGTGGCCCAGCTGTTCCCCGAGGGCATGCCGGCGGCCCAGGCCCAGGCGGCGCAGGGCGGCCGCGGCGGCAAGGGTCGCTCGCCCACGGTCGGTGCGCAGTTCAAGAACCAACTGCTGGACCTCGTCGCCACCCTGTCGGCCACCTACCCCTACTACGTGCGCTGCCTCAAGCCCAACCCCCAGAAAAAGCCCAGTCTCTTGGACAGTACACGCCCCTATCCGCACGCACGCACGCACACGCACCGCCGCACGCGCACGCGCACGTGCTGACGCCCAGCTTCGTGGTGTGTGTGGTGTGTGTGTGTAGATGACATGGTCTTGGCACAGTTGAGGTACTGTGGTATGCTGGAGACGATCCGCATTCGTAAGCTGGGCTTCCCCATCCGCCGAGAGTTCGTGGCCTTCCGCGACCGCTACCGCCTCCTGGCGCCCTCCAGCGCGTGGGAGAAGGACGACCGCAAGGCCTGCAGCATGATCCTCGACGTACATTGTCTCCACGTTTTGTTTTGTTTTGTTTTGTTTTGTTTTGTTTTGTTTTGTTTTGTTTTGTTTTGTTTTGTTTTGTTTTGTTTGTTGTTGTTTCGATTGACCGACGCAATGGTGCTTCATCGTTCTCGATGACTAGGCCGCTTCGTACAGGATGACTCCCGGCCACTACACTCTGGGCCTCACGAAGGTCTTTATGCGCGACGAGCAGGTACGTAGTGGGCCACTGAGGCTCTTGCCGCACACCACGACGGCGCGCGGACTGATTTGAGGGGTGGCGTGGGATTGCAGAGCACGATCCTCGAGCAGCTCCGCAACGAGCACCTGTTGGCCAGCGTGCTTCTCATCCAGAAGACCTGGCGCTGCTACGCTGCCCGCTCCCACTTCGCGGCTCTGCGCAAGGGCGCCCTCACCGCTCAAACGCGTACGTAGCCGCCGCACCATGGAGCGCACGGCCTTTGTGGTTTCCTGACGTCGACACACACACCACACCTACAGACTACCGGAAGCGCGTCGCTCGCGTGGAGTACACGCGCCTCCGTGATGCCTCGATCACCATCCAGACCTGTACGTCGTTGTTCATTCGCATTCCAGGAAAGGGCAACACGCACACGCACGTTCTCACATCGCTCCCTCCGCTCCAGGGACGCGCATGGTCTTTGCTCGGCGCAAGTTCCTGACTATCCGCAAGGGCGTTCTCGCCATGCAAGCCGGTGCGCATTCCTCCCCTCCGCACTTTTGCTTTTCCCTTTCGCTTTCGTTTTATTCGTTCGATGTTGGAGACTAGTAATTAAATGTTGGGTCGTGGTGACGCAGCTGCGCGAACCATGCTGGCGATCAAGGAGAGGGAGAGGCTGGTCCGCGAGGAGCAGGAGAGGCAGCGCCGCCTGGAGGAGATCCGTCAGCTCAAGGACAAGCAAGAGCGCGAGAGGCGCGAGCAGGAGGAACTGCTTCGTCAGGTTCTCATCGCCATTCTTCTACAGCCACCCACGCCCACATCTAGTCTTCTTACCTTCACGCACACACAACACACGCGCACCGCACACGCACACGCACACGCACACGCACACGCACACGCACACGCACACGCACACGCACACACGCACATGTAGGAACAAGAGCGTAAGCAGAAGGCCGAGAAGGAGAAGCAGGAAAAGGAGCGGCAGGAGAAGGAGAAGAGGGAAATGGAGAGGCTCCGCGAGGAGGCCCAGCGCAGGGACCAGGCCGCGCTCGGCCTGCCCGCCAGCGAGACCCTCGCCGACTACCAGTACGGGGTCCCCCCCCCAATCACCCCTCGTCGCCACCCAGGCACCATCGCTCACCCGCTCTCGGTTGTTCGTCTGCAGGGCCATACAGCGAGGCGCCACGGCCCAGAACTTCGCCGTGGAGGAGGTGCCGGCCGAGGCCCAGGCGTCGCTCGACAGCGAGTCCCTCGAGGAGGCGTACGTCTTATGCCCAACCGCAACCCTGGTGTGGAGCGTGACTCAAATTCCTGACCCGCTTGGGCTGTGTTAAGGTGGCTGCATGCGCTGGACCCGCTGAATGTGCCGCCGCCCGATTGGGACCTGCCCCCGGCGCCCGAGGGCCTGCCGCCTCCGCCGCCCGCGCAGGCCGGCATTCTCGATTTCCTGTCGACGCCGTTGTACGGCTACCACTTCAAGGACTTCGCCACCCGCCACTTCCGCCCGCACAAGACCGACACCATCCAGCAGCTCATCACCTACACCAAGGTCCCGACCACTACCACGTCTGTCCTGCGCATTGTTTCCATCACTCACAACCAACCAACCACAACAGAAACCGCTGAGCGCCTCGCTGTTGCAGCTCAACATCGAGGATGCCAAGAACGCCGTCGAGGTGTCGAGGAAGATTCACATCTACATGACCCACAAGAAGACCCTCGCCGAGAATCTCTGTACGTTGGCGCTCTTTTCAACTCCGAGAAGGCGTTAGTGAAACCTAAACGCGGACTGTGTGTTGTGTGTCGTGTGCGCACACAGCCGTGGTCCAGTACATCATCCAGCGCGGCCTGTCGGTTCCCGATCTGCGGGATGAGATCTACTGCCAGCTGATCAAGCAGGTGACGGGCAATCCGACGCCCGAGCACGAGGAGCACTGCTGGGAGCTGATCATGTTCTGCTGCTGCACCTTTGCCCCGGTCGAGTTCCTCAAGTACTTCGTGTGCTTCCTCGACGAGGCCGCCGCCGCCAGCTCGCCCTTCGCCGCCCACGCCATCTTCGCCAAGGAGTCGCTGACGCGCCTGCTGACCACCAGCGAGCGCAAGCTCGTGCCCTCGCTGATGGAGCTCGAGGCCATCCGCAAGCGCGAGCCCATGATGCTCCGCGTCTTCTTCCTGGTATGTACCTTCTTGCCCGCACGCTACAGCGATGTGCACATTCCTGGCAGTCCTGATTTTCTTACATTCATCACATTCCTGCAGGACGGTACGGTCAAGGCGCTGCTGCTGGACAGCGCGGCGACGGTGGCCGAGCTCAAGCAGCAGATCGTGACCAAGCTCCAGATGCAGTTCGCCAAGGGCTTCGCGCTGTACAAGTCGTACAGCCAGATCGAGCGGCTCATGGAAGACGAGGAGAAGATGAGCGACGAGCTGGCCTCGTTCGAGCAGCTGCGCTCCGCCATGGGCGACCAGCAGCTGCGCATGCGCATCCTGTTCAAAAAGCGACTCTACTTCACCGACGACGTGCCCAACCCGCAGGTGCTCGACAAGTCCTCGCTCGACCTACTGTTCGCGCAGGCGGCGGAGGACATCCGCACCGGCCGCCTGCCCACCACGCGCGAGGTGGTGCTCAAGCTGGCCGGCCTCAAGCTCCACTCCGACATCGGTAACTACAACGGTGAACCTGTAGACGACAAGCAAACGTACTATTAGCCTGTCCGTGTGTCGTGTGTGTGTCGTGTGTGTGTGTGTGTGTGTCGAATGTAGTGCGGACAGCTCATCAAGTGATGATGTTGCGTGACCGGCAGGGGTGTGTACATTCCGGCGTACATTCGGTACAAGTTCCAGCAGGAGGACTGGAGCAAGCTGATGGCCACCGAGCAGAAGACCCACACGGGCCGCTCCGAGCGAGATGTACGCCTGCCTCACTCACCTCTCTTTTGCGTGTCCTGCTTGGTTAGTCGTCGGTCGGCCGAACTGATCCGTGAGCCCACGCGTGTGTGATGCCGTGCACCATATGCCATACCCTATAGGTGAGGATCGACTACCTGAAGATCGTGTTCCAGCTGCCGCTCTACGGTGCGGCCCTCTTCGCCATGGAGCTGCAGAACAACATCATCAACCTTGTTCGCGACCAGGGCTACCTCGGTACGTTTGACCTTCATTTCTTTCTCTGCATCATATATCTCTGATGTGTCGTGTGCGTGTGGTATGCGTGTCGTGTCGTGTGCAGCTATCTCGGGCCGTGGCGTGTGCTTTGTCACGCGCGACCAGAAGGGCGAGGTGGTGATGACGAGCTACCTGCCCTACGAGGACATCCTCAACTGGGAGTGCACGCCGACCACCACCTCGCTCACCCTCTCCCTCGGCACCCGCCGCGAAGTGCTCGACCTCAAGTGCGAGCAGTCGAGCGAGGTCGAACGCCTGCTCCGCGACTACACCGGCATCCTCGCCGCCTCCTCCGAATGGGCCAGGTAAATTCCAATTATTTGATTATTATGATTAGTATTCTTATTTATTTGTTTATTTATTGTCAAATTATGAATTATTCAACTCTTTGTTTTGTGGTTCAGGGCGATTTCGGACTATGAGACCGAGGATCCGTCGCTGCTGTCGTTCCGCCAGGGCGACGTGATCAACGTGAAGGAGAAGGATGAGTTCAGTGGCTGGTACAAGGGCTTCAACTTCGCCAACGGCAAGGACGGCGCCTTCCCGCGCGATCTCGTCAAGATGCTCGTACGTGCCGCCCGTCGTCGCCTCGTGGTCCACGAGAGGTGTGGTAGAAGGTTGACTGACGTCTGTTTGTGTGCACAAATTGCGCAGGTGGCCCGGCCGAAGACGACGGAGACGGGCAGGAAGAAGGCGCCCACCCAGTCGACGTACCTCACAACCCGCATGGCCAAGTCCAACCGCCTCAGCGTCGCGCGCGGCCCCGAATCCGATGCCGCCGCAGTTCCCGACGTCCAGACCGCCGCCGCTGGGTGCGCTCTCCTTTCCTTACATGGTTGTGTGCGGTGTGTGGGTGTGTGCAATGTGCGGCCGTGCGTGTGCGGTGGTGTGTGCGTGTGCGGTGTGCCCGGCCAGTGTGTCGTGTCGCGTGGTGTGTTTTCTGATCGAGGCCGCGGGTGCTCAGGGCGTCGGTGGAGACGAGCAAGTTCCGCACGCAGATGGAGGTGAAGGGCACGAGCATCTTCCGCTCGAAGAAGCTCGAGCAGGTGAGCGTGTCGCAGCTCCTCTCCTTCGCGGCACAGCCCATCAAGGCCTCGCTGGTCCAGCTCCTCCCCGAGGCCTCCAAGCAGGCCGTCGAGATGTTCCAGCTCGTCATGAAGTACATGGGCGACTACCCGACGCGCCTGAGCCAGTCGAAGTACGACGCGCTCCCGGCCAAGACAATTCAGATGGCCATCGACAACAGAGAGCTCCGCGACGAGTACAACCTCCTCTCCGCACCCTTCGTTCTTTCTTCACCGTCACTGACGTTTACCCGTCGTTATTTTCGTTCTTCGTTCTTTGTGTACACAGACTGTACTGCCAGCTGATGAAGCAGACGAACAAGAACCCGCGCGACAGCAGCAACGAAAAGGGATGGGAGCTGTTGGCCCTCTGCGCCGGTTGCTTCCTGCCCCAGGACGAGATGCTGGACCGCCTCTACAAGCGCCTCGAAGAGCACGAGCAAGACGCCAAGGTTCGTCGTCGCCCGTCCAATGGCACACACAAACAAAACCAGCGCGCACGACCTAATCGTCTAATGGCATGCGCTCGCACTCCCCGCAGGTGGGTTACTATGCCAAGCAAGCGGTCGACAGGCTCCAAAACACGATCCTTGTCGGCGAGCGCGAGTTGGCGCCGTCTCACGCCGAGCTCACCGGTACGTCCGCACAAGTTGAATTTATCAAATCATTGTCGAAACGATTAGAAAATAATTCTAACATGTTTCTTTTTTCTTGATGTCTGTGCAGCGCTGCGCAACCGCTCGCGTATCATGTGCCGCGTCGCGCTGCCCAACGGCAGCCACCGAGCCGTGCTGGTGGACGCGTGGACCACCGTCGGCGACGTCGTGCCGGAGGTCATCCGCCAGCTCCGGTTCCAGAACCAGCCCAAGAGCTTCGGTCTCTTCGAGATCACGCCGCAGGCCAAGAACGAAATCCGTCTCAAGGTACACTCCCTCTCCCTATTCATTGGCCTTCTGCAACCAACACTCACCACCGCACACGCACCGCACGCACGCACGCACTTACCACACCACACCACACCACACACACACACACACACACACGATCAGGTGCCACTTGCCGATGATATGTTTGTGTGCGATGCGCTGGCCCGCTGGGAGAAGGCGCAGAAGAAGGACAAGAACAACTCGTCGAACCGCATCCCCGACGCCCCGCTCGAGATGCGCAAGAAGCTGTTCTTCCCGCTCGAGCAGGACGACGACCTGGCGCTATCCGAGGAGGACGACATGCTCGCCGACTTCCTCTTCTCGCAGGTCTGCGAGGACTTCCTGTCGGGCCAGCTCCCCGCTTCCCACAAGGACATCGCCAAGCTCGGCGCCTGTCTCCTCCATATCCGCTTCCGCGCCTCCGACTCGTCCGCCTCGATCAACAGGTACGCGTTTCACTCCGAACCTGAATAGGAGTTAAAACCTGAGCCTTGACACTGGGCTAACCGCGCGAAACGCACGCACCACCGCACACAACAGTGGCGTGCTGTCGGAGATCGTGGGCAAGTCGCTGGCCAACAAGAAGGAGGCCCAGCTGATCACGGCGGACATTGAGGAGGCCTACGGCGAGTTCGCAGGCCTGCCCATCATCACCGCCAAGCGCTCCTTCCTCGGCGTCGCCTCCCATCTCCCGCTCTACGGCGCCGCCCTCTTCCCTGCTCGCGTAAGTGCCTCTCCCCGTGTGTGGCATGTCGTGTGCGTGTGCGTGTGCGTGTGCGTGTGCGTGTGCGTGTGCGTGTGCGTTTGCGTTTGCGTGTGCGTTTCACTGACTGTTTGTGTGACGCATGCAGCAAAACGAGCACCCGCAGAGCGTGTGGTTCGCGGTGTCGTCGAAGGGCGTAAGCATCGTGGAGGCCGACCACCCGCACGGGGTCTACAAGTTTTGGTCGTACCGCGAGGTAGCCAACTGGGGCAACACCAAGCAGAACTTCCACCTCGTCGCCGGCAACCTCCAGAAGCCCGAGAAGAGGAGCTTCACCTCCGCCTACAGCGCTCACGTACGTGGCCACACCGCTCTTCTCCTCTCGCCCCCCCCCCCCAAAATCCTACTCGTTTTCGTTCTTTCCGCCACGCTCGTCGCACGTTGCAACACATGTGGCGCTGTAACGAGGCTGGCGTCCTCACATGCAACTCACTCACGTTCCGTTTCACGCTTCGTTATCTGCAGATTTCTGCGATGTACGCTTGCTTCACCAGCAGGCCCGGCGGTGACACCTACCTCCCGTAGGCGGCACGCGCTCGTGAGTGCGAGTGAGGTGCACCTCAGCCCCTTCCGTGGAGCGCGAGAGCCCTCACTCCTTTCTTTAGCCCTATGGTGCATCGTGGGCGCCGCGTGTTGTTGGCGTGTTACGGCCGTTCCTCTAATGCGACAATCCAACCTCCTTTTGTATTCTTCGATTCTTGCTGCTTTCTTGCTCCTGACTTCTGAGGCGCCTCGTTGCTTGCTTCACGTCTCGTGGCGCGCGCCCTGTCTTCTTTGCTTTGGTTGTCCCTTCCTCCTCGTCTCCTTCTCCGCGCTGGGCAATTTCCCGTAATTTTTGGCGTTTGGAGCTTTCTTTTAGTTCACTCCACCAATCGGAAGAGGAATGCATACTATTTTTCAGATACTCGTTCAAAAAACTGCAGTCCGTCGAGCTCGGCTCCGGAGGCGCGAGGACGTGGGGGGTGTTGGTTGAGGTGGTGGCCTACATTGTCTGTCATTGTCGGCCCCTTGTGAAGAAGAAGAGGAAGCACACTACCGCAAGAGAGCATCTCATCTCGTCAGAGGATTATTTTTTTGATTGTTCACCGGATTGCGAGATTGAAGGGAGCGGCAAAGCGTTGGTGAATGCAAGAGGCGTTGGAATAGCGATCGATCAATCATCAACGGCCCGAAAGAGAAGAGAGTGGGATCATGCGCTGTTGGAGGGCTCGACACAGCACTGAACTAGAGGCCTCGGACAAGCCCAAGTACGCTCCACCAACTATTTTACATTTTATTTGTGCCATAAAATTAAAAAAACATGAATAAATATTTTTTTGAATTTATTGACCGCATGTTGGGCGCAGGCGACAGCCCAAGGACCGACACACCACCCCGAAGGGCAAGGAATCGCAGAACCAGCACGACCGCTCGTCCGATCCGTCGATGGGAAGAGCGGCCGATGGTGGCGGTACGAACAGCCGCGGACGTTCGTTGGTGCCGCCCGAGTACCTGTGCCCGCTCACCAACCGCCTCATGCGGTACACCTCAAACCGACCTCGCCCTGCCTCGTGTCGCTTCGTTCTTTTTTTCACATGGCACCTTTCGTTCTTTTCTTTTTTTGGGATTGGCCATCTCGTCAGTGAGCCGGTCATCGGACAAGACGGGCACACCTACGAGAAGAAAGCCATCGAAGAGTGGATCAAGAAGAAGGTGGGTCCTTGCGTTCATCTCTGATCTTCAATCATTCTTTATTGTGACACCAACTGATGAGCTGAGTGTGAACCACACATCTCGTACCCTCAGGGCACGAGTCCAGTCACCCGAGAGAACATGAGCATCTATCTGCTCCTGCCCAACAAGGAACTGCAGAGCAAGATCACTCACTACACATCGACGGCCAACCTTCACGTGATTCGACGAGCCGAGACGTCGTCGTCGACGTCGTCGTCGAAGAACGCGACCAAGACGCTGCGCAAGTCCTCCGGAGGGGCCGACGTCGAGATGCGGGAAATGAAGCGAAGCGCAAAGAACGAAAACGGCGACGTGTCGACGACGACGACTGGCGGGGGAGAGAAGATGGCGGGAAGGGGAAGCGGAAGGACGAGAGCAGCGGGTCGGACACGCGCGAGCGACTCAACACCAGCGGCGGGGCCGGTGGCGGCAACAGCGACCCGGACGAGACCCGCAAGAAGGCCAAGCGCGAAGGCGGCATGAAGTCGTCTGCCGTCGCGCCCGCCACGCTGGCCAACAGCTACATGCTCACGACGACGATGGCGATGGACGCGGTCGAGCACAGCTACATCGGCACCGGCACCGGCGGCCGAGACTGTGATCGTGATGACGCGCTCCACGGCTCGCAGTGCTCGTCTGTCGGCAGCCAACGCGGCGGCTGCAAGCCCAAGTCCCTCAAGGACGAGATGAACCGATTCGTGAAGGACCACCACCATCACCATCACCACCACGGCGCCAAGCACTCGCGAAGGGAAAGCGACGCCGCACACAACAGCAGCAACAGCAGAATGGACGAGCCGAGGAGTTCGGAATCGTTCTACGGCGCGTTCAACGCGTCAAACTCGCGCGAGTCCGTGCACGTGACCACCGTCGAGGAGGACAAGTCGAAAGCAAAGGCATGTGCGCACTGATCGTGGTGTGTGTGTGTGTGTTTCATAACGCTGACACTCTCCCTCTCTGCAAACAGAAACTGTGGAAGGAGGCGCGAAAGCACTACAGGAAGGGACCGCAGCGCAATGAGAACCTTGCGCTGCTCTTTCTCGAGGAGGCCGCCGATCTCGGTTCAATCGGTCCGATTTCACTCCGTCTCCCCAACACGATCTCCACCACCATCACAACCTTACACGTCTGTGCTTCTCCTTTCTTAGATGCGATGTACAAGCTGGGCTCGTTCTACTTCAAGGGGCGCGGAGGCCAGAAGACGCCGCAGCAGGCGTTCCGTCGCTGGAAGGAAGCCTCCGCCCTGGGCCACCTCAAGGTACCACTCACACTTCTTTTCTTATTTATTCTATATATTTTCTTTATTTATTCTTTATTATTTATTATTTTATTGTGGTTATGGCTCACGCCACGCGCTATCGACCAGGCGACGGCCAAGCTGGGCTTTTGCTATCTCAACGGGGTTGGGGTCAGCAAGGACAACGGAGAGGCGATTCGCCTCTACATGGTGGCCGCCAGCGAAGGTATGTTCATGGGCGTCATCGCCATCATCATCATCCACTCGATCGTTGACGCTCACATCAACGATGTGTGCAGATTGCCCAGCGGCGATGAATGACCTTGCGTGGTGCTATCAGAACGGCCAGGGTACGCACCATTCATTCACGACTCGGTCCTCCTGCCACTGGGCCTGATCACAAGCCTTTTGGGACACAAAACAGGGATCGCCAAGGATATGGCCGCCGCTGTCGCGCTGCTCACCCGATCAGCCAAGCAGGGCAACAAACACGCCCTCAACTCGCTCGCGTGGGCCTACCAAAACGGTGCGCACGCGCGCACACACGCACACACGCACACACGATCAACGCACACACACACCGCCGCATTCGCGTAGACTGCGTGCTGATGATGCGGGTGCTGTGGCACTGGACTGTCCAACAGGCGAGGGCTGCGAGAAGGACATCGGGAAGGCCATCGAGCTGTACACCAAGGCGTCGGACAAGGGACTCCCGGTCGCGCGGTGGAACCTCGCCTGGTGCTACCACAACGTCGTCAAGGACCTGCCCAAGGCCGTGGAGACCTACACCAAGGCGGCGGACGAGGGCCACCCGGGCGCCATGTGGATTCTCGGCCGGTTCCTCGAGACGGGGGACATCATGGGCCGTGACCTCAAGCGAGGTACCCTAACCCTCCCTCTGCAGCTCGTCTTCGTTCTTTTTATCGTTCGGCCGCATTCGTTCTTTTTCTTCGCTCTTTGCCCCCCCATACATTGATGGCTGATCGTCTCAACGCGCACAGCTGTGGAGTACTACACGAAGGCGAGCAATGCGAGCCATGCGCCGGCCACTGCCAGCCTGGCCTCGTGCTACTTCTACGGTACGATCCTAGCTCCACTCCACCCGTGCCTCTTCTCTTTCGCTCTTTCGCTCACAACACGACACAGGCAAGGGGGTCGAGAAGGACTTGAACAAGGCGATCCCGCTCTTCGTCCAAGCCGCCGAGCAGGGCAACAAGCAGGTACCTCTTCTTTCTGTTCTCTCTTCTCTTCTCTTTTCATTTTTTTAACTCCGATTGTACCGGTTACAACACAGGCCGAGTTTCGTCTGGGCCAGTGCTACGAGGAGGGCGACGGCGTCGACGTGGATCACGCGCTGGCGGCCCAGTACTACGCGCGGGCTGCCGCCAAGCAGCTCCCCGAAGCCATGGTGAGCCTCGGCCTCTGCTACAAGCTGGGCAAGGGTGTCGAGCTCGACGCCGCCAAGGTGCGCCCGCGTCGTCGTCACCATCATCATCCTCACCGCCCACAGCTGACCACTTTTCGCGTACACGACAGGCGTTGGGCTGGTTCAAGAAGGCGATGCAGTTGAACGACGCCGGCGGAATGCTGCGTCTGGCGGAATGCTATGAAGAGGGAGAGGTACGCGCCACAGCGTCGATCCAACCGCCACCTTAACCACTCGCTGGCAGCGCCTAGGAGTGTTAACGCTCGTTTCCCTCTGCAGGGTGTGGGGGCGAGCGAGACCAAGGCCTTCGAGTTATACGAGAAGGCTGCGATGCGGGGGAGCCCGGTGGCCATGTACCGACTGGGCCAATGCTACGAACACGGAAAGGTGCGCGCCCGCCCGGCCTCGTTGAGCCCGTGAGCGACACTCGAGAAAGCAGCGGTGATCTTACCGCTATCGGTGACGTGTGCGATGGTGGCTGTGTGTGGCACAGGGCGCGGGGAAGGACGAGAAGAGGGCGGCAGCGGTTTACCTGCAGGCGAGCAAGGCCGGCTGTGCCGAGGCCCAGAACTACCTGGGCCTCTGCTATCAGTTCGGCAAGCTCGTGCAGCGCAATCCTGACAAATGTACACTACCCGCGCCACACCACATCCGCTCCGCTTGCAGGCGAAAGAGAGAGCGAGAGACTCACCTCACCCGTTCTCGCAGCTTTCCAGCTGTTCCAGCAAGCAACCGAGAGTGGATTCGTCGATGCGCTCTACAACCTGGGTCGGTGCTATCACCACGGAGAGGTGCGAGACCTTTTTATCTCCGAGATGTCCCTCTGCACTCACCTTCTTCTCTTTCTTCTTTGGCTACGTGGCACAGGGAGTGGCAAAGAACATGGCGGAGGCGGTGGAGTTGTACACCAAGGCAGCTGCGCTGGTACGTCGAACCTTATTTTTAACTCCTATTGCTGCGAAAGTGCTCACCGCGTGTGTGCACAACAGGGACAGAGGTCCGCGCAGTGGAAGCTGGGGATGTGCTACGAGTGCGGCGAGGCGGTGGAGAAGGACATCCAGAAGGCCGTCCACCTCTACATCCAGGCCGCCAAGCAGGGCCACTCGCGTGCGCAGCGACACCTGAGCCACTGCTACCGGACGGGCAAGGGCGTGCCTGTGGACCTTGCCAAGGCCAAGAAGTGGCGGCAGCGCGCAATCGAAAACGGGGAACGCCCCTAAATAAAACAACATACGTTGGACTAGTAATGCTCAGAGCAGGGGAAAGAGTGGGCCAGGAGTGGGTTTGGGAGCTTTACTAGTAATTGGAAGTAGTGGTGGCAATTAGAACACTTGCAAGCCAACCAAGGCTTGTGTGCGTTGTGTGATGTGTGGCGTGGCGTGGCTGGCGAAGAGAGGAGAAGAGGCGCCTACACTTAGTCCCTCTTGGTGTCCTTGGCCGAGGCCGCAAGCCTGGCGTAGAGCCTGTGGCGCAGCGCCTGCCATCCAACGAGGATGGTCACCAAACCAAGACCAGCAAGGTAGACCTATGGGAGGAGGAGGGGAACAGTGTTAGCGATCAGCACACTACGCGCGCGCACAAAGGGCTTGAGAAGAACGTACCAGGGTCTCAACCATGGTGAGCTGGAGCCAGTAGAGCACGTAGAGGCCGATCACGGCGGAGATGCAACCCAGGAAGCCGACGGCCGAGAGGAAGCCCGTGCCGGACAGAGGGAAGTTGCTGAAGTTGGCTCCCACAAGGAACAGCTGAGAACAGAGAGGGGTGAGAATTCGCTGCTAGAAGGGCAACAGTTGCGATCGGAGGCGGAAAGTACCCCAACGAAGAGCACGAGGACGGGAACGCCAACGACGAGGGCGGTGAAGGTCATGGAGACGGTGGGGGGAGGCCTCTTCTCGGGCTTCCTGAACTGGTGGTGGATCTCGGGCCTAAGACCCTCGGTCGAGGGGGCGGCCGGCTCTTCCCTCTGCTTACCGAGGCTACACACGCAACAAGGGCCGTGAGTGAACGTCACCGACAGCGAGAGAGCTTGCACAGCTGAGCAATGCACGCCGCCGAAGCCATAACTATAACAACTACAACGATGATGATGATGATGATGAAAAAATGGATGAAGGGCGTTACCTGAGGAAAACGTCGGCGACGGGCCAGAAGTAGGGGCGGTGGAGGAAGGCGTCACCGACGAGGAGGTGCACGGAGTACTTGCCGCTACGGCCCTGGAAGGCACGGCCGGCCTCGCGCAGGTTCTAGGTTCATAACACAACCAACGTTGCTCAAGCGGTTAGAGAGGCGAACGAAATAACGTGTGTGTAGTGTGTGTAGTGTGTGTAGTGTAGTGTAGTGTGTTGTGTTGTGTTGTGTGAGAGAGTGAGAGAGAGAGAGAGAGAGAACACGTACCAGGTGAACCTTGTACTTGTTGCCGGTGAGCTGGGCGGGGAGGATGACCTCGTGGCCAGACTCCTCGTGACGGAAGACGACGAAGGCCTGTTGGACGGGCAGGGGACGACCCTGGCTGCGCACACGGAAGCTCACCAGCACGTGCTGGAGCGGGTTGGCCTTGATGACCTCGGCCACCTTCTCGGGGTAGGAGACCTTGTAGGCCTGCTCGAGGTCCTCATCCTCGAGCGCGTCGACGACCTGGACGGCGACATCGGAGAGATCGGCGGTGACGACCACCTTGACGCCCCGCACCACGCCGACGGCACCGAAGACGGGCGCGTCCTTGCTCTCGGGAGCGACCGACAGGTCGATCGAGTACAGACCTGGGAAAGTGATCGCGGTTAGACTGCGCGTCGACGATCGAGTCAGAACATTCACCGGCTCGCTTCACGCACCCTGGTCGGGCTTGGCGGCGAGGATGTTGAAGGAGTAGAGGGTCTCGTCGGCGTTGGTGGAGACGGGGGTGGCCTGCTGGTTGTGGAGGATGACCTGCTTCTCGTTGGCGGTGGGGTAGACCTTGGTGATGTAGACGTTGGCCTTCGAGGCGAACTTGCCAAAGACGTCGGTCACGCGGAACTGTTCATGCCCGCAAGAGCGATGGTGGGTGAGCCACACGCACCACACAAGCCAACCAAGAACAAACTACAGAGCAAGAGCATGGTGTGCCACGGCTAGAGCTCTGGGAAGAAGGGCAATACCTTGACGAGGGAGTCTTCGCCCTTGGAGGAGGCGAGGACAGAGCTGTTGGGGAGGGTCACCACGAGGGGCGACTTCTTCCAGACGTTGCTGGCAACGGTCTTGAGCGCCCGCAGGAGGTGGTAGGCGTCGACGGCGTTGCTCACGCGCTTGTGGCGCAGGAAGAACTCGGCGAGCTTAGCGACCTGAGACTGTGTTGGCAGACCGATGAATGAATGAGCAGATGATAGATTGAAATGACACTACATCATAAAATAATAAAGAGCAGGACGACTTACCTCAGTGACGGTAACGGACTCACCGCTGCGGGTAAGAGCCTCGGCGCCGATCCAGAAGAGGGCGGTAGCGCGCAGGGGGTTCTGCGAGTCTTCGAATTCAATGATGTTGTCGTCTTCCTCGTCGACATCGGCCAGGAGCTGGCTGATGGATTCGGCCACAGTCTTGATGTGCTTCAGCGCGGCCTGCTTGGAGGCGTCGACCGGCCCGGACTTGCCATCGGCGCCCTTCTTGGGGGCGACGTTGAGGGCGGCAGCGCGCTTGAGGAGGGCGAGGGCGTGGTAGGCGAGGCCAGCGTTGCCAGCAGTACCCTCCTCATCGTTGGATCCAGCGCGGAAGAGGCCCTCAGGCTCCATCAAATCAGCGATGCGCTCAGCCACCTCGGAGGCGACGTCGCTCGAGACGGTGACGGCAGGCGAGGCAGTCTTCTGGATCTGCTGGAGGGCAGCGAGGGCGGCATGCAGATCGGCGAGCTGAGCCTGATCATTGGCGAGCACAGATTCGACCAGCTTGGTGCCGAGGGACGAAAGAGTGGCAGGAGAGGGCTGCGATTCGCACTTGAGGGCCGAGATGACGCCAAGGGCGCGATGAATGGCCTGAGCGTCGACGATCTTGGCAGAGGCCGAGGCAAGCAGCGTAGACGCCTTGCCGCAGAGCTGCGCCGAATTGGGGAATGATGTGGTCTTGGAGAGGGAGGCCAGCGTCGCAACCGCGTAGTAGTCCTCCTCGATCAGCTCGTCGCTGCTCTGGCGGCGCTCGAGCTGTTCAGTGAGGCGCGCACGGAGGGCGGCTTCATCGGCGCCCGAGAAGAAATCGGAGGGGGTACCCAGCGCAAGCGCCGATACGGCGAAGAGAGCAAAGAAAGCGAGTAAGAGGAAGGAAGTCTTCATCTTGGAGGCAGTGAAATGAGACAGGACACTGGATCAAGATTCGATCCTTCGTCTTCCACCACAGCAACACAGATTCCTGTAGTGGCTTGCCCTGACGTCACGCAGGTGAGGTCGACAAAAAATTTACGCGTGAGCTTTTCAATTTGCTCGATTGAGATTGTAAGTCGAGCAAGATGGAAGACGAATTGGCAGCCCTGGAGCAGCGGATTGAAGAGATAAGGACCGCCTTGGAGGCCAAGAAGGCGAAGGAAGCAGCCTTCATGGAGAAGCTGGAGAAGGCGCAGCAGGGCTACATAGAACTCAATGTCGGAGGGATACGCTACACCACCAGCCGGGCAACCCTGGCGCGCTATCCGCAGAGCATGCTCGAGTCCTTGGTGAGTGGGCGATTCGCTCTCAAGCCCATGGCCGACGGTTCCGTGTTCATCGATCGCGACGGCACCCACTTTGGCGTCCTTCTCAACGCCATGCGCAGCGGAGTGCTGTCCTTCCCGCCGGGCTTCGTCGACTACAAGGCGCTCGCGAGCGAGGTCGAGTTCTATCAACTGCCCTTCGACGTACCTCGAGCGCGGGGGAACGGCCCGATCAAGGCGGACTTCACTCGCTCGCAGTTCTGCCAGCTGCTCGCCGCCACCACTCAATACAAGGACTTCAGCGGGCTGCGTTTCTGTGGCCTCGACCTCTCCGATCTGAGGCTCTTCGGCGAGACGGTGGCTTCTACAGGCGGCTTTCGGGTCCGGCTGGCCGGGTGCGACTTCTCCGGCAGCACGCTGTCCCACATCCGGTGCCAGGAGGTCGACTTCAGCCAGTGCAGCTTCGTCGGGGCCGACCTGACCGGCGGCCACTTCGAAAGCTGTTCCATGATTGCCTGTGAGTTTAGTGACGCCGACCTGTCCGCAACCACGCTGGCGCGCTGCAACCTGAAACAATCGTCCTTCGTGGACGCCAACCTCTCCGGTGCCAACGTGACCGAGTGCACGCTCACCAAGGCCAACCTCACTCGAGCCTGCCTGGACAAAACCAACCTCACCGGGTCAGCCTTGGCCAACGCCAACCTCAAGGACGTCGACACCAAGACAGCCAACTGGACGAAGGTGACAGGCGTCGTGCTCAGTCCATGAAACCTCCCTCTCTCCTTCTTCCTGCTCTCGATCCAAGCAAGTGGCGTTTTTATGGTACAGGGAAAGCTTGTAGGTGTGTGTGTGTGTGTGTGTACAGATTACAAAAAGGAGAGGTGATGACGCAGATGTTGTCGAACTTACAAACAACTTCAGAGCGGGGCGAAGTCCTTGAGTTCGCTGTTGAGGTACATGAGGACGTCGTCCATGGTGGGCCTCTTCTGCGGCTTCTGGTGCCAGCAGCGCTGCATGATCTCGGCGAACTTGGACGGGCAGTCGTTGGGCACCTTGGGCCGCTTGCCCTGCAGCACGTCCAGCGCCACGGTCATCATGTTGCCGTCCTCGTACGGCGTCCGTCGGGTGAGCACCTCCCACATCACGATGCCGAAGCTGTAGACGTCGGCCTTCTCGCTGATCGGGCCGGTCTTGGCCTTCATCGTCTTCGTCTTCATCTTCTCGTCGTTGTCGCTGTGCTCGGACGACGAGCTCTGGGCGGTGGCGAGAGTAGAGGGCGCCAGCACCTCGGGCGCGGTCCACGACGGCGTGCCACAGCGAGTCATGGTGCCGTTGTCATGCTTGGCCGTGGCGAAGCCGAAGTCGCCCACCTTGACGCTCAGGTTGTCGTCGACGAGCAGGTTCGACGACTTGATGTCGCGGTGCACGATGCCCTTGGAGTGGAGGAACGCGATGCCGACGGCGGCGTCGCGCAGCATGGCCAGCCGCTTCTGCCACTTGAAGCTGACCGACGAGTTGGAGAGCAGCGCGCGCAGGCTGCCCCGAGGCACGAGCTCCATGACCAGCAGCAGCTTGCCGTCGGCCACCGAGAGGCCCATGAGCTTGACCACCCGTGGGTGGTCAATGCCGGAGAGGATCGCCGCCTCCTTGCGCATCTTGCGCATGCCTTCGTCGTCCAGTCGGCTGTTGAAGAGCCGCTTGATGGCCACCTTGCGCCCGTGGTAGACGCCCTCGAGCACCTGGCCGTAGTTGCCCTCGCCGATGCGCTCGCCCATCTCGATCCGGTCCGTGTTGATGATCCACGGGGCACATGTTCGAGGAGCACACGCCCGCCTCGCGGTCCCTTCGCGTAACGTTGCTGTGGTCTCGCTCGTCGTAGTGCTCCTCGGCGTCGCTGTCGCTGTCGTCATCCTCGTTGTCGGCCGCGTCGGCCGGCTCCTCACCTTCGCGCATCATCAGCACCGATCCGTCGCGGCGCTCGACAAAGCCAACGTTCTCGCTCACGCCGGCCGTGCGGGCGCGGGTGTAGCTGTCGCGGAAGGCCGCCGAGCACACGACGGCGCCCGGCGGACAGCAGGTGTTGAGCCACAGCACGTCCTCGTAGTCCTTGGCCTCGTAGGTCGTACGCGTGCGGTCGTCGGCGGGCGCCATGGTCAGGCCCGCCCTGAACGACACGCTCACTCGTGCGTGATCGCGCAGCAGGCTCGCATGTCCGCCGCCGCCGCCGCTAGCCAGGGCCGACACCTCGTACTGGAACTCGAGAGCGAACAGCGCGGCCTTGGCCGGCTTGGAGAAGGCGATCATGAAGGTGCCGCCGCTGTGGAAGCTGGGCTGAGAGAAGATGTGTCCGCCGTGCACGGCGCACCGCAGGCGCACCATCTTGCCGAACTGGCCAATGGCCTTGTCGGCCCCGGCCGGGTCGCGGCTCCACACGTCGTCGAACCGCGCCAGATCGCACACGACGAACGACACGTCGCGCCGCGGCACGCCCTCACCGCCCTTGGCCGCCGGCGCCACCTCGCCCGACGCGTAGTCGCTCTTCGACGACGAGCCGGCCGAGCTCTTGCTCGCCGAGTTGCCGCTGCGGCCGCCGCTTGAGAACTGCTGATGATCCGGCAGGCTGCTGCCGGCGCTGCTACTGCTGCCGTAGGTGCTCGACGAGAAGATGCCGCTCGTGCCGCTCCCGCCGGCGTTGCCGATCTTGACGATGTCGTTCATGACGTCGAGGAAGACCGGGCGCACGGTGGTGTCGCGGTGCCAGCAGCTGCCCAGGAGCTCGACGTACTGGCGCTCGGCCTCGGTCATCTGGCTCGCGCTGGGCAGTGTGGGCCGCAGGTCGTTGCGGATCACGGCCACGGCCACCTGGGGCGCCGTGAGGCCGTCGTAGGGCTTCTTGCGTGTGAAGACCTCCCACATGATGATGCCGTAGGCGTAGACGTCGGCCAGCACGAAATCGGCGTCGGGCGTCTCCTGCAGGAGCTCGGGCGCCATCCACGGCACGCTGCCCACCATCGCACCGCCGTCGCCGTTGCGCTGGCTGTCGCGTCGTTCGTCGCCCTTGCGTCGCATCGAGTCCTTGAACACGGTGAGGCCAAAGTCCGCCACCTTGACATTCCACTTGGAGTCGAGGAGCAGGTTGAGCGACTTGAGGTCGCGGTGGGCCACGCCCGACGAGTGGAGGAAGTGCATGCCCTTCGCCGCCTGGTACATGAGCTTCAGCTTCAGCTGGAAGGGGATATCGGCCACCAGCTCATTGTGGAGCAGCTGTTGAAGTACAAGATCTTTGTGAGCGCCAAACACGAAAAAGAAGAGAAAAGAAAAGGCGAAAGAAAAAAGGAGAGAAATGTGAGGGACGAGGTGGCGTACGTCGTAGAGGGAGCCGAGGGTCATGTACTCCATGACGATGCAGAGGAGGGGGCTTGGTGGAGGCGGCCATGAAGAGCACGACGTTGGGATGCCTGAGACGGCTCATGATCGATGTTTCGTCCGATGAAATTCGACTTCATCTCGCGCGTGATGTGCTCGGCGCTGATGGTCTTGACCGCCACCTCGGTGCCCTTCCACCGGCCCTTGTGCACCTCGCCGAACCCGCCGCGGCCCAGCATGTCGCCCATCTCGAGCTCGTCGAAATCGATCATCCACTCCTGCTCCACAGGCCGCTTGCGCATCGATGCCAGGAGGGCCGTGACCACGATCACCACCAGCAGCACGCAGCAGCCGCCCGCCGCCGCGCCCACCACGATGCCCGCGATTGAGCCCGACGACAGGGTCGCCGGAGCCCGAGTCGGTCGAGGCCGCGTCGAGGCTGCACACCGGACCCGAGGCCCCGGCCACGGTGCACTGGCACGCGCCCACGTAGCAGTACCCGTTGCCGCTGCACACCTGGCCGTCGGCCGCGAGGCAGTCGCGGCGCGAGAGGGTCGTGGTGACGGTGAGCCGCCCGGCCGCGAGGTTGTTGATGGGCGAGTAGGTCTCGAGGTCGGAGAGCCAGACGTTGAGCGCGGTGAGGCCCTGCGGCTTGGAGTTGCGGCAGTGGGCCGGCATCATGGTGAAGCCGTCGCCGCCGGCCCAGACGAAGCGCGACGTGGCGACGACGTAGTACGCGGCGCGGTCGATCGGTACCAGGCGGCCGTCGGCCTGCTCGAGCCAGACCTCGACCGCGCGCATGCCCGGCTGCTCGTCGGGGTTGTAGAGCATGCGCA
This sequence comes from Acanthamoeba castellanii str. Neff, assembly GCF_000313135.1. Classification (NCBI taxonomy): domain Eukaryota; phylum Discosea; order Longamoebia; family Acanthamoebidae; genus Acanthamoeba; species Acanthamoeba castellanii. Next base: position 491,262 of record NW_004457532.1, read on the forward strand.
TGCCCGACACCGACAGGAAGCGCCCTATGCCCTGGTTGATGTTGAGCGAGCGGTTGGTGACCAGCAGCAGCGAGTTCTCCATCGCGGCCCAGAGGTACTCGCCCGCGAGCTCGCACGTGTGGAGCTCCGAGTTGAGCAGCGGCATCGCGGTCTGGACCTGGCCCAGCGTGATGTTGCCCGGCGCGATGGGCGCGTACATCGACCCGCCGTTGTACCACGCGATCTGCACGTTGGGCGTCGCCCGCCTCAGGGCGTCGGTGGTCCACAGGCCCAGCGTGCACTCGCCGAACATGCACTGGTTCTCCCAGCCCAGGTTCTGCGCCGTGCTGCCCACCACCCGCGACGACTGGTTGTTGACCACCACCTGCCGCTGGATGATGTCGGCGTGCATCACCTGGTCGACCGGCGACGAGTTGTCGAGCAGGATCGGCGCGCCGCTCCACGACTTGATCACGCCGAAGTCGTCGAAGACCAGGTCGAGCCGCCCGAGGAACTTGCCGTTGTTGGCGCCGGTGGCGACGATGAGCACGGGCTGGCCCCAGGGCATCTGCCGCACAGTCGGATAGGGACCCGACGTGGGCGTGGTGATGGTGAGGTTGGTGCCGTAGATGTCGGAGATGACGATGATGACGTCGATGCCGGGCACCTGGTTCACGATGTCGTCCACCACGTTCGGGCCGCTCACCGCCGCCACGATCTTGTTGATGCCCATGTTCTGCAGTAGCGCCACAGTGTTGCGCATAGCCAGCAGCTCGCTGGTGGAGTCCACCAGGCGCGGCTCGCCGAAGAAGCTGTTGAGGTTGGCCGCCGTCGTGCCCACGTAGCCCACGCGCTGGCCCCCGGCCAGGTCCGCCAAGGCGTAGGGCTGCACCGGCACGCCGCCGTTCTCGACGAAGCGCGAGTCGTTGTTGAGGTTGACCACGTTGGCCGTCACCACCGGGACGGGGGCCACCAGCCGCGTGAAGTTGGCGATCTGCGGCACCCGCCCCACAAAGTCGTGGACCTCGATCTTGACCGCGTCGTAGCCCATGTCGGCGTAGTAGGTGGCGATCACCTCCGACCCGAAGGTCAAGTAGAACAGCGAGCCGACGTTGGCGTTGCCCGCGTCGACCAGCACCAGGTTGGCCACCTCGGCCCGCACCTGGGCCACCACGCCGCTGCGCCGGGCCAGGCCGCCGTAGCACTGGCTGCCGGCGCGCGACGTGTTGTAGTAGGGCGGGCCGGGCACTGGCAAGCACGGTGCGTTGCCCCCGTCGAGCGGCACCACGCCCCGAAGTTGTCCTGCGAGTGGAGCAGCGTCACGTTGAGGTCTGCCTGGACCACCAGGGCTGGTGGCCCAGGGAATGGGCCGCCCAGAAGACCGAGAAGACACACGACGACCGCCAGACGAGCCCACATGATTATGGTAGACGGGAGATGAAGAAGAAGATGGTGATGAAGAGTGGTAGGGGAATTTTTGTTGTTGTTGTTGGTCGCGTCGCTGGCCAGCGCTGTCGTGTGCGACCGCTTGTTGGAAGGCGGCCAGTTCGGTTGAGTACGGGTGGTGAAGTTTGATGAATGACCGTTCGTCTTGCGGCGTGTTGGGACCCCTCCTGACAGGCGGCGGCGGTTCTGCGTGTCACTCCCACACACGCGGGAAGGAGAGGGCACAACCTGATCAGATGAGCCAATGGGATGGCGGCGGAGCTTGGCCAAATCGAGGTCAAGATGTGTTTGGTTGAACGGTTGAGGTGCTGCCAGACTAAGACCATCGGAGAGAAAACAGACCAATGGGCACCATCTGACCTAAAAAAAGTCATGTAATTGCCCTGGGTGTTGAGGCGACGGACCATAACACGTGTTTGCATGCAACATATGCTGGTATTTTGGCTGCCTATGACATAGTTGGAGAAACTGACGCCGATCGAGGTGGGCATCAGAGGGATGGTCGCTCGACTCCCGCCTCTGGGGTGAGTGCGGGCGCCACGATGGCATTGGCCGGCCTCTGGACCAATGCCCTGCACTCGCAACACCTATAAAGACTGGTCTCCACACAATATATTAGCTTATCAATCAATCAATCAATCACTGCAAGACAATCTCCACCAACCATCACCACAACCCCGCCCAGGCACAACAACCACCATGGCCGCCCAGATGCGTCATCTGTTGGTCTTTGGCCTTTTCCTTGGCGTCGTCTGCTTCTTCGCGGGGGCCATGGCCCAGGAGGAGTCCGTCGCCGCTGGCCCCAAGCCCAAGGTCTTCATCTTCACCGACGCCAACACGGACGACGTGCAGGCCATCAAGCTGCTGCTCAAGTACTCCAACGTCGAGGTGGCGGCCCTGATCCCCGACTGCGCGGCTTCTGCAACATGGGTCCAGCCATCCAGAACCTGTTCGGACTGCTCCACTTCATGGACCGCGACGACATCCCCATCTGGGCCGGCCAGGCCTACGCCTCGGCCGAGATCGACTCGGGCGACTACGGCTGCCGCTACGCCAAGACCGTGCCCCTGTTCCCCAAGGGCAAGATCTGGGCCGACACCATCCTGGGCCTCAACCGCCGCTACCCGCACCCGCCCGAGAACCGCAACTACTACCCCAACTACACCACGGTGTTCACCAACTTGCCCCAGGCCGTGGCGGCCACGGACGGCCCGGTCTACTTCCTCTCGCTCGGGGCCTTCAGCACGATCGACTTCCTCTACCGTCAGAACCCGTGGCTGGTCCAGCGGTGGATCGCCTCTTCGTCATGGGCGGCGCTGTCTTCGTGCCGGGCAACTCTTCTTCCCCAAGGGCCAAGCCCCCAACACCGTGGCCGAGTGCAACATGTACGATACCTCCCTCAGCACTCCATTGTTTTATTTATTTATGGTTTTGGTACGCCCACAGCTACACCGACCCCGAGGCGGCTCGGGCGGTGTTCACTTCGGGCACGCCGATCACCCTGGTCCCGCTTGACGCGACCAATGCGTTCCAGCTGTCGTGGGACTGGCTCAACAGCTTCGGCGCGATCGCGAGGACCAAGGAGGCGCGCTTCTGCCATGACCTGCTGGCCCTCATCAAGAACAACTCGGCCTCGACTTCGATGTATTCGCTGTGGGACCCGCTCACGGCCGCCATCCTGGCCGACCCGTCGCTCATCGTCGAGCAGGTGACGCTCAACCTGACCGTCGCCATCACCGGGGACCAGGTGGGCCGCACCGTGATTGACGACGTCGACGGCAACCTGTACAGGTGGTGCTCGAGGCCGACCCCAACTTCTTCAGCGTCTTCGTCAACAAGCTCAACCAGCGGCCCCACTTTCCCCACTACTAAGTGACATATTGCCGGCGCAACCGAAAGTCGCCGTATTTGTGAAATAAGATACTCCGCATATTAGTTATTAAACCCTAAAAATGTACATAATCCAAATCTAAAAATATGTTTATATCGAGATGTCGTGGAGGGGGGGATGTAGTGCAATTGGCAGATTTGCCAGGTTAGACCCAATGGGACTGTTGTACCGGTGGATTGCCTAAAAAATAATAAATAGGTGAAGCCACGGCCTCAGAGGTGGCCGGTGACCTGGAGGAGCACGAGGGCCACGATGGCCAAGGGTACGTCGCCCTGCACCTTGTAGGGCGCGCGGAGGGAGGTCGGCCCGCCCATGGCGATGCGCATCGCCATGTACGATTCGTTCTCGTTCTCCACCTCCGGCTCCGCTGCTTCTGCCTCCTGCTGCTCCTGTTGTTGGTCTTGCCCAGTCCTGCGGCCGCGAGGGGGAATCGCGCGTGAGGGCGCACTCAACGCACGGGCAGCGGCTATGGATGGGGAGGGGGGTACGGTACCGAGCGAAGCGCCAGAGATCCTGGTTCCAGAAGGAGTCGCGGATGCCGACGCCCGCTCGACACTGGAACGCCTTCTGGGGCCTGAATTGGATGCGGAGCGTCGAGCCGCTCCACTCGAGTACCGGGTAGTTGAAGAGACCCGTCACCACTCTCAAACGCCTACGCAGTGTGAGCAAAGAAGAGCGAAGAAGGGCGACGAAGAGCGAAGAAGAGGGACGTACGAGCCCTCAAACTTCCACTTCTGCTGGGTGCGCGTGCAGAAGCTGAAGCCCGACAGCGTATTCTGGAAACGATCCCACATCCACTTCTCGCCGTTGCCCGCAATGGTCGCGTACCGCCACTTGACGTAGCCTGTCACCGCATCAAGTGCATGAGCGAGTGCGTTCTCTCTCCCATGTTCAGACCCGTTGTTGTTGTTGCTGCTGTTGCTGTGCATTGTCGCAGGTGGGAGGGTGCGTACATTTTTTGAATTGGAGGTACCAGGCACGTTCGCCGCTGGTCGCCCCTCCGCTTTCGCTCGTCGCGCTCTCGCTTGTCGCATCGATCAGGGGAGGAGGAGGAGGACCGAAGCGCTGCAGAATCGCGGCTTCATCGACGTGTCCCCACCGCTTCGCGTTCGCCGTGCGGATCCATCTCACAAACAGAAGCCTCCACAACAGCGGATCCTGATTGGTCGACGTGTGTGCGTCGCGTGTGCCGCATGTGGACCGTCAGACACACCTTCACCCTCGCCGCGGCCGTGGGCGGGGGGCGTACCTGGGCCGGCTCGATGAGCATCTTGCAGGTTTGGGAGAGGCTGGCCAGGTCCCGGGCGGCGAGTCGCGCAAAGACGGTGAGCATGACCTCCCGGGGCAGGTCGAACAGGCCGTTGCCCTCCACGCTGGCCGGATCCCACTCCTCATTGCCGGCCATGGGCTCCTCCAGCGGCACCGGCTCCGGCTCCGGTTCCTGAGCAGCCGCAGCCGCCGCTGCTTCCCTATCCGCCTCTTCTTGTCTGTTGGTGAGATTGTCAGAAACGCGCACACGCACCACCGCACACGCGCACACGAGACACATGGTAAATGTGAGCAATGCATGGTACTTCTTGACGGCTTCCAGGGCGTCGGCGATGGCCTTGGCTTCTTGGGCGTCTTCAATGGCTTTCCGCCTCCGCTCGGCCTCGCGCGCACCGGCCTCCTGCTTCTGGTGCGCGAGCTCCGACTCCCACTCGTCGCGCGTCTCGCGCTGCCAGTCGTCGTCCAGCGCGTTGCTCACCCGCACGTTCTTGAGGTCCTTCTCCAGCGTCTGGATGAGGAACCGCATTCGCTCGATCTTGCGGTGCTGCTTCAGGCACAGCTTCTTGAGCTGGCCCTTGCTCATCGTGTCAAGCCTCACCTTGAACACCGTGTCGTCGCTGTCGTCGCTGTCGTCGCCATCGTCATCAATCTTGCCGTTGCTTCCGCGATGAACAGCAACGTCATGGTTGTCGTCGTTGTCGTCGTCGACCAGCAGTCGCTGCTTGCCCTTGTCCTTGGGTTGCTTGTCGTGTGCCCTGGCGCTGGGGTTGCCGGGCTGGCCAGCAGTGGGCGCGCCGGCCTTGGCGGCCTGCTCGGCGTTCTGGCTGCGCCGGAGGGCGGCCATGTCGAGGGCCAGTCCGCCGGGCTTCGTCATGTGCACCGCCATTCTCTTCTCGGCGCTGTCGCTCAGCGGCACCTCCGTGAAGTCCTGCGACTGGCCGTCGTCGTCGTCCGCATCCATCTCCTGATCATCATCATCATCACCATCACCGCCATGACCGTGGGCAACCATGTTAACAAGACAAGACTGGGTTGCACGAAGGGCTCTCAAGCATCACGAGGCGGGGGGAGCAAACCTGGAGGAGAAGGGTCGCATAGGCGTGGTCCTCGGCGCTAAAGGTGCCCTGCTTGGGCGGCAGCCGGCCCGCGCCCGCGTGCGGACCCACGCCAGCTCCTATGTGGGTCAAACAAGGTAAAAGAAAAGAATGAACAGAATTCTGCATTTTACGTTAAAATAAACAAATAAAAATAAGCAGTGTGCAAATAAAAATAAAAAAGCGGATTAATTGTTGGGTACCTGCAGCAGGGGACGAGGCGGTGGCGAGGGGGTGGTAGCCGCTGCGGGCGAGGGACTTGGCGAGCTGCTCGTCGTCGGACTGGAGAGCGAGGTCGAGGCACCGGTTGACGTGGCCCTCGATATCAGCCAACGCCAGCTCCACGTTGCACACCGGGCACGCCCCACGGTTGTGCCGCCGGTCCTCCTTTTCCATCAACGTGTACAGGTCCATCTTTTCTCCTGACGCCACGTCGTGCACTCTCCTCCTTGGCTCCGCTCTGTCTGCGCGCCACAAGCCACAGTGCCATGCACTGAACTTGGCTTCACTACATTTTCTTGGCGGTTTTCTTTCCTTGGGTGAAGCTTGGAATGTGCCAAGAATGTTGGCACATTCGCTATCTGCTCAGAGGAGTGCTCCTGTCTTCGCTCAGCTGTTCTTTTGAGTGCATTCACAGAGCATCTGAGTCACTGGGAGGTGTAAAGGTAAGGTTGCCATTGTGGGTTGCAGGTATGTGGTGGGCCTGTCCTGCACGCTGATTGGACGAATGAAAATGAGCCGTAAAGGGGCGATTGGTGCGGGTGAACAGTACACCAGAAGGCAAGAGCAAAGAGTTCAGTTAGGCCAACACCATGATGTCCCGTGCGGCCCTGCTGGTGGTCTTCGTCGTGGCCTTCCAGTGGAGTTCCCTCCTTATCGATGCTTCTCCGCAGTATACGCCCCTCGTTCTCATGCACGGTACACCCCCCCCCAATTTTTTGTTTGTTATTTTTTGTTTATTTTGTTTTAAAAAAACAAAACGTACGCAGGCATAGCGGACACAAGCGCGAGGATGGCCCACATTGCGGCGCTGGCCCAGCAGCTGCTGCCGGGCATCTACGTGACCGCGCTCGAGGTCACGGGCTCGTCCGAGGGCTCCGTCTTCACCGGAAGCGACGTGCAGGCACTTTTTGCCGTTCTCCTTGCCGCACGTGCACTCGGAGAAGTCCGCCACCTTACCGAACGTGTGTCGTGTTGTGTCGTGTCGTGTCGTGTCGTGTCGTGTCGTGTCGTGTCGTGTCGTGTCGTGTCGTGTCGTGTCGTGTGTCGTTGGTCGTGTGTTCGTGTCGATGAAAAGGTGGAGTTGATTTGCAAGGCGCTGGCGGCGGATCCCAAACTCGCGGGCGGCATCAACGTGCTGGGCACCTCGCAGGGCGGCATCCTGCTGCGGGGCTACCTCGAGCGCTGCAACAATCCGCCCGTCAAGAACTTCATCTCGTGGGTGGCCCCTATGATGGGCGTCTACGGCGTTCCCGTGGTACTCCCCTGTTCCTCGCGCTTCTCTCTTTCTCTCTTTCGCTCTTTCGCTCTTTCGCTATTCGACTCCACGTGTGCTCAAAATCCATATGGCAGGTGGGCCATTGGGAGTACCTCAACGCCACGCTTGACGATGTCGCGGACTGCTGCATCTACGAGCAGTGGGCACAGGACCTCTTCTCCTTCGCCGGCTACTGGCGTGGTGCGTCTCTATCTTCTTTCTTTGCAGCCCCGCGTCGTGTTGTACAATTCTTCGTCGTAGTCGTTGTTTGCTCACTTGTGGACCACTTTGTTTTGTTGGCCACCGTACAGACCCGTACGCGCTCTCGACCTACGTGCAGGAGAAGATCTTCCTCTCGGACATCAACAACGAGCGGGAGGAGAAGAACCCCGTTTACAAGCAGAACGTCCTCTCGCTCGAGAACTTTATCATGGGCTACTCCACCATCGACTCTGTGCGCCCACCCCCTTCATCATGAGCTTCTTTGTCTTCTCGCTTACCCTCTGGTCGCGTGTGCGGTGATGCGTGTGCGGTGTGTGCGGTGTTCGGCAGGTGCTGATTCCTCGCGAGACCGGCTGGTTCGGCGTGTACGCCAACAACACGATCTCGTCGGTGGTTCCGCTGGAGGAGCAGCCCCTGTACAAGTACGACTACATCGGCCTCAGGACGCTGCAGGAGACCGGCCGGTTGCACCGCTTCTCCACCACGTGCGTCCACAACGACTACACTTCCCCGTGCTTCGACAAGTACTTCATCGCCAACGTGCTCCCCTTCATCAACTCCACCAGCACCTAAGACTCCGACGCAGATCAGTGCATTGTAATTTAGGTTTAAATCGTTTTATATCGTATTATTTTTATTTTTATTTTTATTTATTGGCTTACTTGGTCTCGGAGCCCTCCTTGCGGAAGGCGCGCTCGATGGAGGCGTCGAGGCGCTGCTTGCGCGCGTTGTGCTGAGTCTTGTCCTCGGCCTCGAGCCGATCGACCACCTCGAGAATGTTGCGCAGCATCGTCCGCTGCTCGTTGGTGAGCGCCGGGATGAGGCCCTCCCCGAGCGCAGCGCCCTGCGGGGTCGCCAGTGCCCGCCTGCACGCCTCCCGCGCCACCTCGTGCTCCTGGCACAGCAGCGCCAGCTTCTCCCTGGGCGCGCTCACGCGCGTGAGTGGTGCGTTTTGATTGCTGTGTCGACACAGTGTCGTCAGCAAGGCCTGTACCTGACGGTCTTGGCCACGTAGAACCGGGCGGCGCCCTCCCGGCCGCCCTTGGTCAGCACCTCGACGGACCAGTCGCGGCAGAGGTCGATCATCTTGTCCACCACCGCCGTGTCTCCCGTCGCGTAGAACACTCCCAGCTAGGACAGAACACACGCGCGTGTGAGAGAGAATAGAGTTGAAGCGGTGTAGAGCATGAGACGTGTGGCGCAGTGGCGCTTCTTAAGCCGGTGTCGGGCGGTACCAGCACGTGGAGGTTCATGTTGGCGTTGACGATGTCCATCTCCGCGAGCAGAGGGTCGGGAGGAGGCGTCGTAAGCAGGTTGTTGATTGTCTGTACAGTGAATAGAATTGGTTTGTCAGAGAGACAAGGAAGAGGAGAGGAGAGATTCAATGAGCGTCTACCACAAACGCACAAGCAGTCACATACCTGCTTGGTGGCTTCGTCGGTCACCTCATCGACCAGCTTCTGCAGGTGTTCCTTACCTGTGTAGAAATGTTGTAATTTGTCTCTCTTAGCTGCCCGTGTGGGCGTGTGCGTCGTCTGATGGTGTGTTACCGTGAGATCCTCCGAGCCAGAGACCAACAAGAAGCGCCTGCCGAAAGTCCTGGTTGTGGCGAGTGGTGGCGAGGTGAGCCATGCCTTGGGTGGAAAAAGTAGAATACTAAATGCATAAAGGGCAGATGGGCAACCTGGAGGACGTTGTAGATGTCGTGAACGGCAAAGTGAGAAAGCGACTCAGGTCGATTCTTCATTATGCCCGCCACGAGGCCGGCCATCAGCCAGCCATCTGCTCGCACAGACCACGCAATCAAGGATTGAGCTCAGGTGACCACCTCACGAGGGCGCAATGTCGCGCCAGGCCAAGTGCACAATGGTACCCTCGGGCTTCATGCGCTCCTTGAGCAGGGACTCCACGGCCAGCTTGAGCAGGTCAGCCTCGGGGTGTCTGTAGTAGTACTGCACCCAATACAGCACATCGCCTCTCGTCTGTGCGGAATGTCCAGAGGTAAGACTCGCCAATAGCACGACACGACACGACACAACACGCGCACAGGATCACTAAAGAGGCGTACCCGATACATGGGGAAGGTGGGGTTGATGGGCGGAGAGTCGACGGAGGCCGAGGAGTCAAGTGACACGCTGCCTGTGGTCTCGCCCGCTTCCTCGGCGCGTGCCTTGGAGAGCAGCTCTTTCCCAGCCCCGCGCCTACCACCGTCCCTGCTGCCACCCACCCGCACTTCGCGCTTCTCGACAGCCCCCGTGCTGTGCTCTGCGCCACACGTGCAATGCAGCACATCAGCAGCTTGCATCTGACTACTAAAAAGATGGAACGAAAGATGCAGTGATCGAGTGGTACCGTGGTGGCATGAAGGTGACGAGAGCCACTGGCCAAGCGCCCACAAGGTGATGCGGACCGATATGCCACAGTCGAGCCCCTCCGCAAGCTGCGCAGCAACATGTTGTGCGGATTAATGTTGATTTAGCGAAGATTTATTTTTCTTTTCTTCGGCCGCCTCGTGGCTGTCAGTGCGGGTTAGACGTCGTCGCGCGTGCACTGGTCGAGCACTGCGACCACTCCGGGAGTGCATCGACGAGACGGGCCACTTTGGTATCGCCACCACGCCGGAAATCGTCAAGCAATTGATTTAATTTTGCCATTAAATCAATTAACGTTTCATTTCCGTTAGCTGAGCCCGCAAGACAAGAAGGACAAGCCATGGCAGACACTGAACTCGCAGTTGGAAAGGTGTGAGCTCTCCATCTCATTCAAGATTGTTCTCTGTTCCCTCCTCATTTTTGTGTGGCTGGCGCAGGTGGATGAGCTCAAGGCTCGGCTGCTGCATGTCAAGCAAATAGAAGAGGAGCGCATGTACGTTACCCACCCACCTCTTCGATAGCAGACCTGCCGCACTGCTCATCTTTGCTGCATGCAACAGAGCGGCTCTTGAAACCTTGAAGCAAGAGCTCGAGCAACAGGAGCGCGAGGAGAGCAGGTACGTGCACTGTATGGTTGGGAAGTGGGCACGCAGTAGGCTGGGCCTTCTCACTGTTCCCATGTGGTGCGATTAGTGAGGACGAAGTTGAAGAAGAAGAAGAAGAAGACGAACAGCGAATGGCGCATAACGGGCAAGCCCTGGTGGATCAGCTGGATAAGCGGATCAAGGCCATCCAACGAGAAATGCAAGAGAAGAGGAGGAGCCAGGTCTTGCCACCCCCCGCCCAATCATCTCTTCATGCCACGCGTGTCTTTTGACTCTCATCGAGTCGACTCTCGTCTTCCCGAATGGCAGGAGCTGCGCAAGCGACAGCTGATGGATGAGCGAGAAGAGCTCGTGAAACAGATCGCTGCAGAGGTACAACCTCCTGCCATGCCTCCTCTCTTGCTCTCTCTGCACCGTGATGGACGTGGACTAAAGCACGCGCGCGCACCACAGGTGGAAGAGATGAAGGCGATGCAGTCGGCTGCCAGGACCGCCAGCGGCAGCAGCGGATCCTCGTATTGGCTGAAGGCCGCGATGGCGGGCGTCGGATTGACGGTCCTCTGTGGCGTCTCCTACGCCTTCCTCGAAGCCAACGGCAAGCTTCGCCTGCCCGTCTTCGCCTAATTCTCTCCTCTGTCCCCCCCCCCGGCCATCATGTGACATACTCTCATCCTCTCCTTCTTCATCTCAACTTCCGCTACACGCGCCAGCCTCGTTTCGTTTTTCGTTTTTCGTTTCGTTTCGTTTCGTTTGGAGTGGCTTAGCCAGAGCAGGATCCGCTGCCGCTGGCGAGCTGGCCGTCGATGGCGTCGCGGATCATGTTGTAGATGGTGAAGCCCAGGAAGCCGCACGCGATGGCTGCCACCAGGGCCAACCACACCCAGTGGTGGAACGGCGATCGGTGCTTGTTGTACGACCCGCTCTCGCCGAACACTTGCCTCACTCGTCTGCACGCACGACACACGACACGTGTGAGTGGTTGTGAAGTGACTTTGTGGTGGAGAGGAGGGGTGGCTGTGTGTACCGTCGCGCGAAGAAGACGAGTACGATGGGGATGAAGAACATGATGCCTAGACCGGGGTAGGAGCCCGTGATGGAGACCAGCAGAGACACATCGCAGGTGCCAAAGGCGATTATGATCGCCGGGGTGAGGGCGACGATGGTGCTCAGCGGACGCTTCACCCGGTTCACCCACGCCCACGCGCCGTCCTCTGTACACACAAAAAGAACGATCAGACAGACCACAAAAAGAAAGAAGAAGAAGAAGAAGGAGACGGCGTGCCTCGTTCGGGCACGAAGCGGATGATGTTGTTGCGGAGGGTGATGCAAATGAGAGGAAAGTTGGTCGTCAACGTGAAGACGGGGTACAGGGCCAGGATGATCGCCACCACCTCATTGGCTGCACCACGCAAGAGGTTTTGTGGAGGACGTGAGCACATGATACAGTACACACATGTGCGGCAATGAATGAATGAATGAATGAATGAGTGAACGACGTACTCTTGCCCCTGAAGAAGGTGGTGTAGGTAGAGGGAATCGGATACTGATCGTAGGCGAAGACGGCGGAGTAGGCCAGGAGAATGTAGGCAATGAAGATAGACACAAAATCTACGGTGAACAGCGTCGTTACCTTGTTCTTCTTCTCCACGGGTGCCAGCAGACCGGGAATGCTGTCCAAATGGTGCTCACGTAAGCTTGACAACCCAAATGCGAGAACCCCAACGACGTGTGCGGTGTGGTGTGGAGAGGTGTACCTGTGGTGGCACATGAAAGCGTACACCGAGGCACCAAAAAGTGTAGGGAAGGCACTGCACGGCAGAATTGGAACGAGAGAGCGTGAGCATGCTGAGCTGAACTCGAGAACGTGGAACAGGACACGCTAATTACCTGAAGTTGGCGATTTCGATCTTGCTCACGGTGGGTCCATCTCCCTTGGCGATGGCGATGATGGCGATGACCACCATGCTGTTGGTATGTATGTAAGAAAGAAAGTGAATGAGCTGGCGCGAACATATGCGAACGTAGGTGTGGACGAGGTGACGAACGTAGCGAAGGCGGCGTTGCGGCAGAACATGGTGCCGAACTGCATGTACTTGGTCTTCTGAAAGTCGAAGAAGCAGAAGGGCGCAGTGCCCAGCGTGAAGAGTGCGAGGAAGATGTAGTAGGCATCCTGTTCGCTGATGTGCCAATCGCCCAACGAGAAGCTGCCTGTAACGCAATTTTAGGGATGAGACATACGCACAACGCACACAACACCGCACGCACAAGGGCAGTGCTTACCCGTCACGGTGACGAGGGATCGAGGAACGTAAACGGCATAGATGGCCAGATCACCAAACAGGTAGACCTACGTGAGAGACCAGTTAGCACAAGCCCCGGTGGTTACGATGGTGTCGTATACATACGCAGAGAATGACGTAGAACAACTTTTGGCCAATCCAGCCGAGGAAGATATCGGCCATCATGCCCACTTCGACTCGCTGATCCAGGTGGAAGAAGTCGTGGACGTCCCTCACGCGGATCTGGTCGTGCTGAAGAGCGTTGGTCGAAAACGAATACTCGCTGCTCAGCTGTCGAGATCGATTATACGGATTGTGATGTAGAAGCCCGAAAGATGAGTCGCGGTGCGTTGGAGGTTGGACAAGCATGCGGGGCACCATCAGGATAGGGAGCGAACCTTGTATTGGTTAACGCTTCCCGTGATAGTGATGTCAGTGTCCGAGTCCTGCACTCGGAAGGAATCCCCGTCGTCGAGCAGACCAGCTTTTTCATCATCCTGTGCGTCGTACGGCGTTAGCACGAGCGCTGAGCAATCCAGGGCCTCACCTTATCCACAAGCGATTGCTTCTCTCGGTCAGTAGAGGTTACCAGTCGGTCCTTTTCCAGGAGCGCGTTGGCGGCCGCCATGGTTTCAACCACCCAGGTTGCCGTCATAAAGCTGCCGTTGACGAGAGGGGTGGGTGGGAGTTGGTAACCGCGTGCGCAACGCTAGAAGAAACACCTCCACGTCAGGGATTGAATGGAGAATACCTCAAAAAGGCCATAAACAGGAGGAACACGGCAGACAGGACCTGGGAGAGTGCAGTAGGGGGGAAGGAATTGGATTATTGATTAACAACAATCATAATTACTGATGCGACATTTTGTGAGAGAAACGCACGATTCCAGCCGCTTGAAAGGCATGAGGAAGAGTCAGGCAGCCGACGCCAACGATGAGGTTGTAGATGAAAATCGCCGCCACGGGGGTAGAGTAGGATGCGCCTACCGCTGTATCTCCTGCCATCTACGTTTGTGATCCAGTTGGCACACGAAGAACAACAAATCACCTCCCAGAAGCAGGAGGAGAAGCTGCGGTAAGCCGGCTGGTGCAACAAACAACGACCTGCACGCGGAGAACTCCCGCTTTCCTCCTCCGCTTCGTTCGAGTTCTTGCCCAACATCATCGCTATTTAAAACATTTACATTTATTTCTGCTTTGCATTTTCTGCATTCCTTCTTTTCGGCCCAGTCCCGACATGGCCTGCAACCCGCTTACAGGCGGCAAGGCCCAACCGGCGACTGGTGGCTCGCGTGGCCTTCAGACAAAGTCGAGGTCTTCGTCATCGTCGGCGATCTCGTCGCCGGCATCTTCGGTGGCCTCGGGCGCCTCCTCGCCGCCGTCGTCGGTTTCCGGCTGCTGGGCACTGGAGGCGATGATGTCATCCAGCTCGTCGAGTTCATCGAGGCCGTCGTCTTCATCTTCATCGGCGTTGACGGCCTGCTCGAGCTGCGGCTGCGGCTGGGGTTGATCCTCCTCGTCGGTACCGATGCGGATGATGGTGAGGATGCGCTGGATGGTCTCTGCCGAGCTCTCGTCCTCTTCGCACATCATCTTGATGGCCTGAAAGGATAGATGCATGCAGGATGCAGGTCAGGCAAGCTCTGAAAGAGTCTCTTGCAGAGGAATTGTTGTGTGGATTCATGCGCACCTTGAGCTTCTCTGAGAAGACATCTCTTTCTCTCTGCAGGCTTGCGACGGCTTGGAAGAGGTCGTTCTTGAGAGTGTCCACCTGCCTCTCGACTGTGACGAAAGAACGGATCAGTTCCAACCATTCGAAGTGAGTGCAACAGAAAAGATAGCAAGAGTACCAAAAGAGGCGACATCTCCATTGACAGGGGCCGCTACGGAGACGGGCTTCTTGAGAATAGACTTAGGCGTCTAAGACGATAATGGCCATGTAAGATCCGGGTCAAGGCGTAAAGGCTACCCAGCGGAGCGTACGTACCGCGGGCCTCAGAGGCTTAGCGGCGGACCTGGTCACAGGAGAGGCGGCAACGGCGCGCTTGACGGGCGAGGTCTTCTTGGCAGGAGCAGCAGGAGTGACCGTGACGGGCTTCTCGGGGGTGGTTGCTCGAATGGACGAAGCAGCCATGGTCACCCTGCGTTTGGCAACGCGTTTAACAGGCGGCTTCGCTGGCGAAGGGACAGCAGCGGGCGCGGCCACGGCTACTCTGCGAGCGGAAAGGTTGGTTCGCGTCGCCAGAGGGACCCTGTTCTCTGGCGAGAGCATTTGAACAGACCGCGTCCGGGTATTCCATGAGGCTGGGTGTACGCAAACAAAGCCTGTCCCGAGGAGGAGGTACCTTGGCCAACGGGCTGTGCTGGCTTGATGGATACTCGGCGGGCAGGTCCAGCTGCAGCCTTCATGGCGGAAAGCCGCCTCTCCTTAGCGCGGTATTCGGCCTTGTCCCACTTGCCCTCGAAGTAGCGCTTGAACCACTGGAGGAACTCGAGGTTGTCCTGGTACTTGGCCCTGATCAATTTGGGGACATCGATGTGCTGAGGCCAGATTACGCATCGGAGGTAATCGTCATTAGAAAACTGGTCTCCAGTCCTGTTGTTCGATTGGACCATAGTGTGTTGTACCTTCTTGATGTTTGCGGCATCGAAGGCCTTCTGCAAAAGCTTGAAGTTCGAAACAAACTCCCATTCCTGGTTGGCGTTGAAACGGACCTTGCTGAGGGCGATCGTTCCTGAATGAAAGCGTTTAGATTGACTTCTTGCTAAAGGTTGTATTTGGGCATACCTGGGTGGAGAGCGTCCATAAGCTGGCAGAAGGCTGCGGCCGAAGCTACTTGCTCAACTTTGGTATACTCAATCTCAAGAAAACCATTAATCCACTCAAGCAGTTCCTTGCGGCCCGTGAAGTAGAGCCCCTCCATGATTCCTAAAAGAGGGCGAATGAGTCATTGTGCGTGGGTCGCAATGGCTAAGTCACGTACCAAAATTGCCAGACTCAGCCATCGAGATCAAAATCAAATGTTGTGTGTGATTTTTGTTGTGGGGCAAAAGAGTTGGCGGCGTTTTGTTAGGCAAGTTGTTCGTTGCTGCTTTCGCGCCAAAATGGTTTCTTCGTAGAAATAGGATTCTTCTTTCTTTTCTTCTGTCCAACGCGCTGCGGTACAACTCACGCTGGTCGGCGTGAACGGCGAGCAATGCTTATTTCCTTGCCGCCGCACTACAGCGTGGGCAACGGCGAAGATGCCAGCGGCAGTGCCGATGAGGCCAACGCGGCGGTCAGACACCAGGCTTTCACCGAGAATGCCACCGTGAGCAGAGCGTAGCTCGAGAGAACCCACTGCTGAATGCAGTCACAAGTGCTGCGAAGCTCTCGGTTGTTGGTCTGGCTCTCCCGGGACTCCCCAATTGGGCGAAAGTGCGCTTTCTTCTGCTGCTCAGAAGTGTTGGCAACAAGCAACGTCCCAGAACCTTCTAGTCTCGTCGCTTGTCCTGCAGCCTCCCTTTCATCCTATTGCGAAGCCCTTTCGCAGTGCCGGGACGTCTCGTCTGCGCGATGTTGCTTGGTGTCTTCCATCTTGCCGTTCTCGTTTGCCCAAACATCGAGCGCCAGCCAACCAACGTTGGCGCCGAAAAGAGCAAACTTTTGGTGCTGAACCGGGTAGTCGCGCAATGAGTACTTTCGCCACGGTAACGATGACGTTACAGTGGCACGCCATAAATAGGACGGCTGCAGGGGGATGGCAAAGAAGTGGAACAAAAATTCAAGGCAGCCGGTTACGAGGGGCACACAGAATGGTTGGCATTCCAGTGGTCAACACCGCGAAAAGGAAAAGCGCAACGGCTAGTCGGTTCTCCGCGGGGGGTGAGGTCTGATTTTGGCCCGGTGACAGCAGGTGGGGGCGAAAATCAGGGCTATGTGCCGTGCAGTTCTGCATCAAAAGAGAATCAGCTCTTACTTGACAACAGACAACCGCACCCGGCAGCTGAGGCCAAAGGAAAGGAGGAGAGGTTAGCGAGGGAATTGGCGAGTGCAACAGATCGCGAGAGATTAAACATCCATTCACGAGCTTGGACGCATTTTCATTCTGCCAATTCAGAAGAAATCGCCAACGAAGAGCAACCAAACCATTTCAAACCTAGACCACCAGTTCCCCTCCAACGGCTGCCCTCCATCGTCATCTTCCTTCCGCTATGCAGGTGGCCGATGACGGTGGGCGTGGAGCCCCGTCTCGACGTCGCGGCACCAAGCGGCCACCAGAGGAGGAAAACAAGAGGGAAGATGAACATCACCGCGACCTGAATCGTCGCGGGGGTTACGGAGCGCCGCCTGCTTCACAGCCCCACCCCAATCCTCACCAAACATCGCCGCAACATCAGAACCCCCATCTTCAACAACATTCTGCGGAGGGCTACCCTCCATCGCTCGCCAGAAGCATCGGTCGGTTCTACGTGAACGAGCCTTTACCTCCTTCCCGTGCAATCGGCGTTGACTCTTCCTCTTCTGCTAATTCGGGACCCATGGTGGCCCCGTTCGGTCAGGAGAAGTACTTCATGGGCGGAGGCGACGAATATGGTCGATCTCACCCCACGCCCCATCCGCTGGCAGCGCACAACGGCCATGCCATGCAGCAGCCGCCGCAACCTACTCAGCACTCGCCTCTTCGCCACACATCACCTTCGTACGGCTCGTACCCGCCTCAAGCCCACCCCGCTCAGCAGCATCAGGGCCCGCCGACCCACCACGTCTACTCCCACGGCGCGTTGCCGACCGCGAGGGAAGGGCAGCAGCCACTCGAGTCGATCATCGAGGCAGCAGTGCCACCTGCACGCGAGAAGAAGGGGAAGGGCGCCGCACTGAACAGCAGCGGCAGCCGCCCGACGCCCAAGCCTCAGTCTCCCCTCATTCTCCAATGGTATCGCCTTCTTCTTCACCTTCTTCACCTTCTTAAGCTCAATCTCGTGATCACCCGCTCTATGCTGATCTGATCTCCCGCACGCACACGCATGCACACCAACAGGCTGCAGGACAACTTTGAGAACGATCCCAAGAGCAGCGTGCCGCGCAGCCTCATGTATTCCCACTACTACAGCTTCTGCACGCACGCTTCTGTCAAGGCTGTGAACGCTGCCAGTTTCGGTATTCCTCCTTGCCCTCCTGCCGGTGCTTTTCTTGTGTAGGTGACGCTCACACCACATTGCACTCTCACCATACATGTTCATCGCAGGCAAACTGATTCGTTCCGTGTTCCCCGATCTCAAGACGAGGCGCCTGGGTACGCGTGGCAACAGCAAGTACCACTACTACGGCATCCGCATCAAGACCACGTCGCCACTCAAGAACGCACCCGTGCCACCGGATTGCGAGTCCCCCGCCTCCTTCCCTTCGCCCTCGCTGTCGCCAACGGGTGCTCCGGCTGCGTCGAACTCTGCGTCGTCGTCGCCCGCCAAGAAGGCTCGGCTAAAGGTCGAAGTCATGAGCCCCACCCCAGCGGTAACGCCCCTTCTCTTTTTACTTCTCTCCGTTGCGCTCAAGGCCGTGTGTGCTCACGGCCGCCGCTCGCGTGTAGTTGACGAGTGAGCCTCCGCCGCCCACGGCGCCAACACATCTCTACCCCCTGCACACCGCGATGGCCAACTCGTCTTCGATGTACCGCCCTGTCCTCTTCATGCCCACGTCTTCTTCATCAATGCTAATTGCATGCCTTACCAACAGAATACCGCTGCCGAACCCACACATAGAAACCGCGCGCCAGCTGCCCGAGTTTCCTCCCCTTGAGCCGAGTATGTTCCTCTTCTCTCTCTCTCTCTATGGCGGTTGCGCTCGCGGTTGCCTCGATGCCATCTGACGTCAGTTCTCTCGGTCAACTTCCGGTCGCAGGCCAACTCTCGCCAGGTGTGCGGTACGAGCACGCACAGGCCTTCATGGGCATGTACAGATCCCACTGTCAGCACCTGCTCAACGTCATGGCGGACCACAACTTCAACGAAGTGGAGGGCGTTATGCGACACTTCTGGCAGTCGCTTCCCGCCCACATGCATCCGGTCATCTCGTGCCAAGGCGTGATCGACCAAATCGCCGAGAAGGATGAGATCGTCTACGCCGTATGCGCCCTCTCTCTCTTTCTCTCTCTCTCTTCCTTGAGGTATTATGTTCTTCTTCAATGGGAACGCACGCTCACGTTCGCGTTGGTGTGCAGGCTGTCGTGGACGCACTGGTGCCGGACGTATTGGCGTCGGTCTCGTTCTCCTTCACCCAGGCCCTGCGCGAGTTCAGCCGCCAGTTCGAGACCTACATCTCTCGCGCACTCGAAGGACAGCCCCCTGAGCTCAGTTCTCGCAAGACCAAAGGTGCCGCCCAGACTCGCGGTAGCTACAGCTTGTTATACGCTACGGCGTGCTGATTGGTCCTTCCACGCAGTCGGTCGCAACTTTGCTGGGCGGCTGTGGCGCGAGGCCTGCATGAACTATATTTCGTGCTGCGCGCGTCAGGTGCTCATGAGCCCCGACCAGATGACCTTGGTCCTGCGCGATTGGGAGAAGGTCGACTTCAACTTTATTCTCACCTCGATCTCGTGGGTCTGCGGCGCCGACGAGTCGCCACACACCATCGACCTCCTCACTTCCGGTACGTACCACACCGCCAGCTCCCTCTCTCACATCGACCACGCCGAGGCTCCGCCGCCCTTCACTCACCAGTGTTTCTCTTTTCCTCGTTTTCCAAAATAACAGTGCAAGAGGACTTCAAGAGAATCCTGCAGCAGCGCTACTCGCTGGAGCAGTTTGCTGAATGGATCTTCCACCTGGCCACCCGCTTCCTGTTGGTACGCACCCATCCACCCACTCGCCCCTCTTCGTCCCGCTCGTCTTGTCCTGACGTCTCTTCTCTACTCTACTCTACCTCATCATTAGGGCACGGACATGATGCAGGTCATGAACTGCGCGCAGCAGCTGCTGCTCAGGTGGTCTTACTTCCACAACTTCATCATGAGCGACATCACAACGCGCAAGGGACCCGGCCTGGGTAACGTTCCCGTGACACGGCATTCGCCGCCTTGGCTGTAGCTCACCACGCCCACGTCATTGTTTCCGTCGCTGTGGCGCAGATGCATTCCGCACGCTGCGAATGTTCATGGAGGAGTACCTGACGTACGTGCTCGACCGCCGGCTGGCGACCTTGCAACTGATGCGGCCCGTTGCCCTCCCCACCTACTCGGCCCTCCCTCAGCCCGAGCAAGCGCTCTCTTCGCGCTACCCGGCCGGTGACGAATCCTCCCAGCGCGGCGAGTACGTTCACCGCACACACACACACACACACAACACACACACACCACACACCGTCCGAGCGCATCTTCTTACCGATGTTTTGGCAGGTATAGGTCCTCTCCACTGGGCAGTGTCGACTTCTTGCCGGCCGACGGCTTGTTCCTGCGACCACGATCCAACCCCGACCTGTCCGGCGAGAAGTTCCGGTGCGTTGCGTTTACTCGTGTGCGTGCGCGCGCGTCGTTCTTTTGGTTGTCTGGCGCTTACCCTTTTGCTGTTGAAACTTCAAACATCCAGGCCCAGCATACTGGGGAAGATGCCGCCGAGCATGTTCACGTCGATCACGGAGCGACCCCACAAGCAGCGCCGTTTGGCCGACACTGCAGCTGCTGCGTCGAGCGAGCGCCCTTCGACACCGCCCTCTGGCCTCTCCTCTTCCTCATCGGCTTCGTCGTCCTCGTCGTCCCCCTTGCGGGGTCAGCCCGCGGGCGCCGCCACTTCGTCTTCCTCCTCCTCTTCTTCTTCTTCTTCCTCCACGTCGTCTTCGGGTCCAGCCACCCTGTCCCCGCCTTCCTCTTCTTCGTCGTCGGTCACTCCGTCATCGCCGCCGCTTCCTTCGTCGACGCCCTCCGCTGCGTCGCCTTCGCTCTCTGCCGCTTCCGCTTCGTCGTCATCGGCCTCGCCATCGACGGCGCTCTCGCGCACGCCCTCCCTGCCACCGCTGGACCTGCTGGACGCCCTGCGCGTGGATGGCATCACATCGCCCAAGCCCTCCCTCCCGTCGTCGTCGCTGTCCTCGTTCTCGCTGGGCATGGGCAGCTTCGGCGGCTTCGGTCGTGACTCCTTCACCAGCGCCAACGGCTTCATCCAGACCGCTGGCGGCTACACGTTCCCCAAGGTGCGCCGACAACGCAACACACCACGAGCATGCAGTTGCCTGACCAATGAATGGATTCGTGTGCAGATGTCGTTCTCGACGGAGCGCGACAGGGAGATCCCGCTCCCATCTGCCTCGTTCCTGCACAAGGCTTCGTTTGGCTCCTTCAGTTCCTTCCCCGAGTTCTCGCGGGCAAGGTAACGCACCACCACCACTTCCTCCCAGTCTGCTCTGCTCGCCAACCAACAGCTCAATGACGTCATCGATGATTGTACTGATCTCTCTCTCTCTCTCTTTCCCTTTCTTGCCCTGGCGTGCAGTTTCGACCGGCTGGGAAGTATGGATCGTGGGAGCGTGGCGTGGCCGCAGCTGTTCCTCAACCTCAGCACGGCCCACACGAGCTACCAGTCCTTCTCCCTCCCCATCTCGGACGATAAGCCGGGCACGTTGCCGCCGATCGTGGAGGAACCTCCTTCTCCGCAGTCATCTCCAGTGTCATCGGCGCTGTCGTGTGGCGGAGATACCTCTGCCGCCTCTTCGTCAGCCGCTTCATCATCGTCTGCCACCGTACCCGCATCGTCCTCTTCCTCGTCAACTTCAACCGCGTCGTCTCGCGACTGAGCCCTATTTATTTGTTAATTTATTATGCCTGTCGTGCGTCCGCACCACGCTCACGACGGTAGGCGCAACCGCCTCCAGCTTTTTGTACACTACCATCTTGCTGCCCAAATACATACTCACCCATCATTTTCATCCTCCTGGTGTCTGTGAAGATGGTCCTTTGCGGCGTGTTGTTTCCTTGCGCGCCCTTTGATTTCATTGATGATTAAAAAAAGGGCGTCGAGTGGATGGGCGTGATTTGTGGATAGAGCGATAGTTGATGTTGTTTTGTATATTAGGGGTTTTATTGGCAGGAACGAGGGCAAGGAGAACAACAAAGAGGGATTTACTCCTCGTTGAAGGTGACCTTCTTGGAGCCAGAGATACGACCGGTACGGCGGGCGGCGATGAGACCGACCTTCTGACCAGAGGGGGCGTCCCTCCTGACGGTCGAAGCGTGACCGATGTGCTGGTGGTTACCACCACCGTGCGGGTGGTCCACGGGGTTCATGGCCACACCACGGACCTTAGGCCAGCAGTTCCTCTTGGCCTTGTACTTGTAGTAAGCGCGACCGGCCTTCAGCATGGGCTTGTCGATCCTTCCACCACCGGCAACGATGCCAACCATGGCGCGGGAATCGGAGGAGATGGCCTTCTTGGCGCCGGACGGCAGCTTGATCCTGGACACGCCCTCGTCGGGGTTGTGCGAGACGAGCGTGGCGTAGTTGCCAGAGGTACGGGCGAGCGAACCACGATCACCGGGGCGGGTCTCGACGTTGCAGATGATGGTACCCTCGGGCATCGAGCCGACGGGAAGGACGTTACCGACGGAAAGCTGGGCTGTAAGTGTTGAACAACGCGTTAGCTATGGTGATGCAAGGGAAATGCATAGAAACGGTTGCCGATAACGTACCCTTCTTGCCGCAGTACACGAACTGACCAGTGTGCATGCCCTCAGCGGCGACGAAGAGCTCCTTGTCGAGGCCGTACTTGTAGGGGTTCTTGAACTGAACCTTAGCAAGGGGGGCACCCCTGCCAGGGTCGTGGATGATATCCTTGACCACACCCTTGATGTAGCCCTTGCGCTCGGCAAAGTCGAGCTTACGGTGCTGGGCGGCGCCCTTCCTGTGGAAGGTGTGCGACTACATTCACGAAGAATGGATTCAACATTAATAATCGATAATCCAACTGCAGAAATCACCTCCAAAGACGAGGGAACGAAGGAAGGGAGGGAAGCAAGGCATAGCCTAGAGGGAAGGGGAGACGGACGACATACCTTGAAGACGCTTCCCTTACCCTTCCTTTGGCCCCTGATGACACGACCCATGGTTCGGGATAGACGATACGAGAGGAGAAGAAAAAGAGAGAAAGGACGAAATCGCTGCACCCAGGATAAATACGAGCAGCCCAAAAATAAGTTTGTCGACAATTCGTGTGTCGACGCTGTCCGAAACCTGTCTTCAGTCGTGAAATTTCGAGTTGAGCGAAAGCAGGAATAAAAATACATTTTGAGATAAATAGATAAACAGATAAATAGATAGGCTCTCGCTTGGAATGGACGAGGACCCCATGGTAAAAGGCAAGGAGAGAGCGACTGGAGGCAGTGCGGGCCAAGAGGCGAGCCGCTGACAGCCAAGGTAGTCCTGATCGACCTAACATCTTCTCGCTCTGTCTAAGATGGTGGTGCCTCAGCACGACCAGACGACACGCCACCGCCAGAAGGCAGGTCTACAAAAAGGGCCAGGAAGGAGGTAGTCCCCGAGCCTCTTCGTGCAACGCCCACCAAGTGTAGTCGGCAGGTGGAGAAGCTTCAAGAGGACGACAAGCAAGCAGAGTGGGAGGCCCTGAAGCCCTTTCTTGCCGCCGCAGACCGATGCCTCCATGAATCCGAGCTGCGCGCCATCGAGTTGGCCGAGGCAAGCCTCACCTTCTCCTCTCTCTTCTTGTCTGCACTACGTACGTTAGCTTCGTCTCGTCTCATCTTGTGTCGGTGTAGAAGCGGTTCAGGGCGAGTCTCGAGGCGGCCTTGCAAGCCGGGGACCTGGCCGAGGCGGCGAGGATCAGCGACGAGAAGAGCGCGCTCGAAGCGCAGGCCCGGCTGCAGAGGGCGCGCGAGCGGCAGGCCTACGCGACCGACCTCTGCCAACGCCAGCAGGAGGCACACGCGGCCAGGAAGAAGAAGGGCAAGAAGGAACCTCTCCACTGGAGGTTCGACCACAAGCGAAGTTGGGAGCGCAAGGACAACATGTAGTCGAGAAACCACGGCCCTCGTCTCTTCATTACGCGTGTACCCATAGTGCTGCTCACAGCTCCATTCAATCGAAGGCGAACTGGCAAGGAGAAGGAGCTCGTGGCCACAAGGCGTGTCCCGGACGCGGTGGTCGTCATTACTGCTTCAGCTGCTTGTTGACGAAGTTCCAGTTGACGACGTCCCACCACTTGTTGATGTACTCCTGCAGCAGATCAAAGAACGTCCGTCAGAACAACCATCAGCACCACGTGGGATGACGATAGCGGCGTACGGGGCGGCGGTTCTGGTGGTCGAGGTAGTAGGCGTGCTCCCAGACGTCGAGGGTGAGGAGGGGCTTCACGCGGAGGGTGACGGGGGACTCGGCGTTTGAGGTGTTCTGGATCTCCAGCTTACCGTTGATGTTCACCAGCCAGGTCCAGCCGCTGCCAAAGTTGGCCACAGCGCTGTCGGTGAACTGTGCATTCAATACACCGCCACAGATGTACACATACATCAGCGACGATGATGCTGCGCACCCACAGCAACGTGAACAAGATCCAGACACGCACCTTATTCTTGAACTCGGCGACGCTGCCGAAGGACTCCTTGATGAGCTGCTCCAGCTCGGCCGAGATCTCGCCGGTCTCGCCGACAGGGGCCATGCAGTCCCAGTAGAACGAGTGATTCCACAGCTGGGCCGAGTTGTTGAAGAGGGCGGCGTTGTTGGTCGTCTTGGCCACCAGGATCACGTCCTCCAGGCTCTTGTTCTCCAGCGGGGTACCTACACCCACAGCACACGTTCAGCATTTTCCTCGCTATTTTCTTTTGAAAGAGGAAAAGAAATGTAGCGACACACGCCGAGCCAGCCAGATGAGAGCAGAGGGCCATACCCTTGATGAGGTCGTTGGTCTTGTTGAGGTAGGCCTTGTGGTGGCCGTTGAAGTGGAAGTTGAGGGTGTTGGCCGAGATGGCGGGCGTCAGGCCGGTCTTCAGGTACGGCGGGTCGTTCAGAGTAAAGAGCGAACGCGCACCCTGCCAGAGATTAACAAAACGAATTCGTTCAGTGTCCAGTGGCAACACGACGCATCGACCTTTGATCGCGTGTGATCGCAGAAGATTGTGCATTATCAAAATTTGGCTGTAGATCTGCAGCGCAGTTGGCGCCAATCGTGGCGAGAGGTGGACGTACCGCGGCAGTGCGGGTGAACGAAGTAGTGGTCTGGACGGCGCGAGTGGCAGCTGTTCTTCTCATGTTGTTAGTTGATGCTGGTTTGCGTGTAGTACTCGCTGTATCGCAGCACGGCCCAACCACACCTCATTCCGACAGCATTACTCACATATTCGTCATTCCTTGCTTTTCTTCCTTGATCGGGAAAAAGAAATTGAGGAGGAAATAGAATTTTTGCCACACATGAAGCGGGAGCACGCAACCACCTTGGAGCTGGACGAGAACGTGGCCGACGCGCCTGTCAAAAAAGTACGTGCCCACTATTATTTCTATACTTTTTTTTTTAATTGAAGGGGATGATTACTCATTGCTGGGAGTCTTGTGGTGAGGCAGCCCAAGTTGCTGTGCAAAATAGACGTGGGGGATTGGGTGGTACGGGACGCTTGCCAGTGCCTCAACGAGAGCACGACCCACCGCTTCCCGGCCCTCTTTCGGCCCTTCGTTGACACCACCGCCGAGAAGAGTGAGACCATCGAACGAAAAGCAACAGATAGCGAGGCCGAACCCAGTAAGTCAGAAGAGGTACACGCACGCACGCACACAACACACCCACACAACACACACACAACACACACCGCACACGATCACACGAGTGCGTCACTGATCGACAAGAACACTGTGCTGTGCTGTGGTTTTTGCAGGATGACTACCTGGAGAGCAACGTAGATGAGCAGCTGCTGCTCTTGGTCAAGTTCACGCCCCGGCTCAAGCTCCACGAGATTCATCTGCAGGTCTTTGACGACGGTGCGTTGACTTGACACCGAGGAACACGCAAAATCGCTTTACTCTTGCTCACACACACACACACACACCACACACACACCGCACACGTACACGATCACCGTGTCTTCGTGATTGCGCCAACCACAGGGTCGGCGCCCAAGAACGTGCGGCTCTTCGTGAACGAGCCCCACCTCAGCTTCGAGGACGCAGGCGACGCCATCCCCGCGCAGACCGTCACCCTGACGGAAGAAGATTTGGTCAAGGAGGGCAACAACGTGCTCAAGATTCCACTCAAGCTCATCAAGTACCCTACCAGCTGGTCGAGAAGCTTCACTGTTGGCTTTCCGTACGAGAGCTGATGTTCCGCGTGCGTGTCGTGCGTGTTGTGCGTGTCGTGCGTTGTCTTCAGATTCCAGAAGGTGGACACGGTCAGTGTGTTTGTGGAGGACAACATGGGCGGGAAAGAGAGGACGCGCATCCGGCGCATCCGGTTCATCGGCGACGCCTACCAAAAGGTCATGATCGACCTCACCAATGACAAATGAACAATCGACCTCTTCTTGTATGCTGTACCTCTCTCACCTACCTGGTTGGAGCTTGCAATGGGAGCAACACACACTGATCCCACACGGTCGCGGTGTGTTGCCTCTACAAAATAAACAACCAATTATTTATGGAGACTGCTACCAAAATGCACACCTTCTTCTGCTGCTGCTGCTGCTGCTGCTGCTGCTCTGGCCAACCCTCAATGACCCTCCTCTCTCGCTTCCTCTCCCCGCTTTGTTCTCGGGCCGGCTTGGCACTCACGAACGGTTTCATCTGTCCTGGAGGGGCCGGAGCAGGAGCGGACCAAACACCTCGGCCAGCTTCTCGCTCGGCATGCCGTTGACGTTCGACAGGGCCTTCACCTTGTGCAGGAACCCGATCAGCACCGTCAACGTCGCCCTGTTACAGGAGCCGATCGAATAATAATAATAAAAAGATGGGTCAGTCGCCAATCGTGTGGATGCGATGAAGAAGAAAGAAATGCCAAAGGGGCGCCACCGTACCTTCTGACCTTGGGCAGGTCATCGATGCACGCGCGAAGCTCACGGAGCTGCTTGGCGGACGGCATGTCTGGAGAAGAAGAGAAAGAAGAAAGAAGAGAGAAGCAAACAAACGAACGATGAGTGAAGATGAAATCAAAGCAGCTACCAAAGGCAGCGGTTGTAAAGATCTACCGTTGACGCGATCGAAGCTCTCGTAGCGCTTGTAGGTGCACAGCGGCTTCTTGAGGTCCCTGAAGTACTCCTTGAGCAGCTCGCCCACCACGTAGGGATCCGTGTCCTCCGGGATGTCCATAGCCTGAGTGGGCACAACCCAACAACCGCAACAAACACTCAGCCATGAGTGTCGTGTCGCGTCGTATAGACATCGGTCGTGTCGTGTCGTGTCGTGTCGTGTCGTGTGCGTACCTCGCCAGAGTAGAACCCGTCCTTGAGGTCCTGGACCTTGTTGGCCGGCGGAACGCGAACAGCGCCCAGGATGTCCTTCGAGCGGATGCCTCGCCTCTCGAGGTAGCCAATCGGACGCCTCACCATCGGGTGCACCTGCTCGTTCACCGTGCTCGTCGCGTGCTCCTGTGTGTGTCGCGCGTGTCGTGCGTCGCGTGTGTGTCGTGTGTGTGTCGCGTGTTAGAGCGCACTCACCAAACAGGGCGCGAAGTGAGAGGAGGAGCACCTTGAACAGGACGCGGAAGTGCTGGATCATGAGGCCGACCACCTTGGCGATGCGCGCCCTCTGCTCGCGGCTGATGTAGAAGGTCTGGTGCATCACCGACCGGAACGTGCTCGCCTGCAGCCGCCTGTTCGCATCCTTGAGGTCCATCAACAGATCCCTCAGGCGCTTGTTCTCATTGACTGCGCGTGTGTCGTGTTGCGTGCCGTGTGCGGTGGTGCGCGTGTCGTGTCGTCAGCTGTGTGATTGATAGTAAACAGTGTGTGGTGTGTATGTGTGTGTGTGTGTGTGTGTGGTGTGTGTCAACGTACAGTGGAGCTCTTCGACGATGAACTTCCTGAGGTCGTCGATCTTCTTTTCGACGTTGAGGCGGGCAAAGACCTTGTCCTTCCTGTAGGCCCGCACCTCATCGCGCTGGCTGTCGTCGTCCCTGAGCAGACGCCTCACCTCCTCCATGTCCTCCAGCAGCTGCTTGTTGTCGGGCGTGATCGTCTCCTCCTCCTCCTGCACGATGCGGAGCAGCGTCTCCTTCCACCTCGTCTGCACCACGTGTGTGTCGTGTGTGTGTGTGTGTGTTGTGTGCGTGTGCGTGTGCGTGTGAGAAACACACATGACCGCACACACGACAGACAGGTGATGTGGGGAGGGAGAGGCGTACGACGTCCTGTTCGAGGACGGACTTGTTCTCGTACTGGGTGCCGAGCTTGTTGCACGCGCGCGCAAAGTCGTTGCGCTCGCGCTTGACGTCCTCGCGGAACTTGCGCAGCTTGAGCACGTAGTCCCGCACGTTGTCCGCGTTAGCCGCGGAGGGAATGGGGTCGCGGTAGTAGTTGTCCGTCGTGTCCTCGATTACGTGGTCCACCTGCTTGCGCAGGTCGTTGACAATCTCCACAAATTTGACGTTCTCGCGGTGCTCCTCCTACACCACACACACAACGAGATTCAATACATGGCACGACACGACACGACACGCACGGTGCGACGCATGACACACGCGCGAACCTCGATTTCGTCGAACTGGATGGCGGCGCCGCGGTGGAAGTAGAGCTGGCGGATGAGCTCCTCGACTTCCATGATCAGTCGGTAGTCGTTGGTGGCCTTGCGGCTGAGCTTGGCCTCGCGCACCTCGTTGGCCTTCTCCAGCTGCAGCTTCTCCGTTTGGCCCTCCTGCGCAGACCCCTATCAGTCATCATGCCCGTGTCGTGTGTCGTGTGTCGTGTGTCGTGTGCCGTGTGTCGTGTGTCGTGTGTCGTGTGTCGTGTGTCGTGTGTCGTGTGTCGTGTGTCGTGTGTCGTGTGTCGTGTGGTGTGCGGCGTGTGTCGTGTGTATGAGGTATGGGAAAGACTGCGTACGAGCTCTCTGACGCGGGACTCGGCGATCTTCTCGGACTCCTTGACCTGCTTGAGCTCCTGCTTGAGTACCTCGACCTTCTCGGTCATCTGCTGGCGCACGTTGTCGACGTCGACCTCCTTGGCGGCCGAGGCCTTGTCGAGCTGCACCTCGAGGCGGATCACCTCCTTGCGCTCCATCTCCAGCTCCTGCCTGAGCTTCTCCAGCTCCTTCTTGTACCGGAGCTCCCGCTCGTTGTTGTTGGCCTGCTCTTCGTCCAGGCGCAGCTCCAGCTCCTGCCTCAGCTCGCAGAGCTCCTGGTACGTCAGTGTGTCCTCCTTCTTGTTGACGTTGATCGCATCGTCTGCACCACCACCACATCACCGCCACCGCCATCAGCCCACGACACACGACACACGACACACGACACATACCTTCGGGGGCGTTGGCCTCTTCCTCTTCGAGCTCGAATTCGAGTTCGTCCATGACGGCCTCGCTCTTCTCCTGGACCTGCTGCTCGACCTTGGTGATGTTCTTCACCTTCTTGTCCTCCTCCACCTTCCGCTTGAGCTCCGTCAGCTCCTCCTCCAGCGCGTGGAGCTTGACCAGCTGCTCCTTCGTCTTCTCCGCCTCGTGCTCCAGAGCCTGCGCCCCATTCCAGATCAGCGTGTGTCGTGTCGTGTCGTGCCATGCGTGTCGTGTGTAGAGCTGTGTGTATCGTGTCGTGTCGTGTCGTGTCGTGTCGAGCCGTGCGTGTCGTGCCATGCGTGTCGTGTCGAGCCGTGCGTGTCGTGTGGTGTGTGGGTACCTGGACTTGGCTTTCGAGGAAGCGAATGCGCTCGGTGTCGCGCTGGATGCGCTCCTCGGCGGCGCTGAGCTGCTCGTGGGACTGCTTCTGGGCGCGCAGCAGCTCCTCCTCGAGCACCTTGGCCTCGGCCGCGTTGCGCTCCTGCATGCGCTCGCGCTCCACATCGCGCGCCTTGATACGCTCGCGGTCGAGCTCGAGCCTCATGCGGGCCTTCTTGCGCTTGGCCTTGTCCAGCTTGCTCTTGACCTCGTCCACCTCGACCCGCACCTTCGCCTGCGCCTCCGTCAGCTCCTCGACCTTCTCCTCGAGCTCCTTGTTCTTCACCTCGACCTCCTCCTTCTGCTCCTGCATCTCCTTGAGCTTGCGCTTGACGTCCTTGTCCGCCCGCAGCGTGCTGCGCTTGTCCTGCTGGTCCTTGTGCTCGCGCTGCCCCTCGAGCTCCTTCTCCAGGTCGTCGGCGCGCTGCTTCTCCTTCTCGTACTCCTTGACCAGGTCGTCGGCCGTCTTCTCGAGCTCCTTGACGCGCTCGTCCTTGTCGGCCACCTCGAGCGCCAGCCGGTCCTTGTCGGCCTGCAGCGCGCTCACCTGGCCGGCCAGCTCCGAGTCCTCCGTCGCCACCGCCGCGTCCTTCTCCCGCAGCTTCCGCTCCAGGTCCTGGATCACCTCGTCATCGGCAGCCTCCTTGGCCTGCTCACCATTCCCATCATCGCCGTGAGTACCGCACACATGACACACGCGCATCACCGCACGCACCGCACCGCACACACCACCGCACGCGCAGTCGAGGTTGAGGTACCCTGAGCTTCTGTTCGAGATCGGTGATGGTGGCGTCGTTCTTGGTGTTCTCCTCCTTGAGGACGTTGACCTGGACGGCCAGCTCCTTCATCTTGTCCTCGCTCTTCTCGAGCTCGTTGACCTTGGCCTCGAGCGACGCGATCTTCGAGTTGTTGCGGTCGTTGATCTGCTCCAGGCCGACGAGCTTCTTGTCGAGCTCGTTGACGCGCTCCTCCTCGACCCTCTTGGCCTCGGCGATCTCCTTCATCTTGGACTCGAGCGCCTCCTTCTCCTTCCGCAGGCGCTCCTTCTCGCCCTCGACCGTGGCCGTGGCCGCCACCATCCCGGCCCTCTGCGCCTCCAGCTCCTGGTTCGCCGCCTCCAGCCTCGCCTTGTCCTCCGCCAGCTCCTTTGCAGTCTGTGGAAACCACTCGTGAGTGTCACCGCACCGCACGACACACACGGCACACATGAACACACACGACACACACACGACACACCCACGACACACACGACGCGGGGCACGTACGACTTCGTTCTTCTCGGCGGCGTGTTCGAGCTTCTGGATTTTGCTCTTGAGCTCGTCGCGCTCGCCCTCGATCTTGACGATCTTGAGGCGCTGGGCCTCCTTGTCGCTCTCGAGCTGGGCGATCTTGGCCTGCAGCGCGGCCACCTCCGCCTCCCAGTCCTTGTCCGACGACCGCTGGATCTCGACCGTCTTCCTGCGCTTCTTCTCGCGATCGAGCTTCTCGCGCGCCTCATCGAGCGCGACCTTGAGCTTCTCGTTCTCGCGCAGCTGGATCTCCTCGGCCTCGGTCGCGGCGTCCTTCTCGCTGATGGCCTCGGCCAGCTTGGCCTTGACCTTGTCGAGCTCGCTGTGCAGGCTCTGCGCCATGCCCGTGCCCTTGTCCAGCGCCTGCAGCTTGCGCTTCAGCTCCTTGTCCTTGTCCGCCACGTCCGTCTCCAGCTCCGCCACTCTGTCGGCCCCCAACCAGGTGAGCGAGTCGGTACTGGGCCGTGTGTCGTGTGCGTGCGGTGGTGCGTGTGCGTGTGCGGTGGCGTGTGCGGCGTCTACCTGTCCTCGAGGCGTCGGACCTTGCGCAGGCTCTCGTCCTTCTCCTCGGCGTTCCTGGACCGCTCGCGCTCGAGATCGGTCTCGGCGATCTTGCGCTTGGCCTTCTCCTGCTTCAGCTCCTTGGCTGCATCGCCGCCGGAGAGCTTCATCTTCTCCAGCTGCATGGAGAGCTCCTGCTTGTCCTTCTCCAGAGCCTCCTTGGCGGCCTTGAGCTTCTGCTTCTTCTCCTTGTAATGCTTCTTCGATTCCGCGCACTCCTCGTCGCCTACATGGTCGCGCGGTCAGCGGTGTGTGTCGTGTCGTGTCGTGTCGTGTGTGTCGTGGCGTGTACTCTTTTGCTTGGCGTCCCAGCCGGCCTTGGCCCTCTTCTCGAGTTGCTTCTTCTCCTCGGTGAGCTTCTCGACCTCGCGGTCCCGCTCCTGCAGCTTGCGCAGCAGCTCCTCGCTGGCCTGGAGCTGCTTGTCCAGCGCGCCGTCGGCGTCGCTCAGCCTCCGCTTGACCCCTTCGTTGTCGCGCTTGATCCGCGCGTACTGCTCCTCAACCTGAATCAGGGTCTGCTGCGCGGACCTGGCCTTGTCCTCCGCATCCCGGATCTGCCTTTGCGCCGCCTGTTTGCGCAGCATATCAGTATCGTGGCGTGTCGTGTGTCGCGCGCGCGCGTGTGTGTGTGTGGTGTCGGGCGTTACCTCGGCGGCAGCGTCGCGCTTGTCCTTGAGGCTCTCGATCTTGTTCTTGACGCTCTCGAGCTCGAGGGCGTGGGCTCTGTCCGAGTCGCGGTTGGTCTGCTTGAGCGCGGAGATCTCCTCCTCGAGCTCCTTGATCTTCTTCTGGTACTTGTCCTTGAGCTTGTCCTTGTCGCCGCCGTCGGCGCTGAGCTTCCTGACCATCTCCTCGAGCTCCCGCATCTTCTTCTTGTTCTCCTCCAGCTCCTGGTTGGTCTTCTCCTGCTTCTGGCTGATGTCGTCCACCCGTCCCTGCGTCTGCGACACTGCCGACGCGATCTCCGCCACCTGCTCGCGCCAGCCACCATCCATGTTAACACGCACACGCACACGCACATAGGCGCACAATCACCGCACGCGCACGCGCACAACGAAGATGGCACGCACCTCACGGTTGTTGCGAATCAGGTTGCGGAAGTAGGAGACATAGGTGGCCAGCATGCGCTCATCAGTGCCCTGGAGGAAATCCTCGACTTCGAGGAGGACGGGGATGTTCAGCTCCTTCTCGGCCAGGGCCATCGCGCGCTTCAGGTTGTCCGCTGCCGAGCCCTGCGATCACCACCGGCGCGTGAGGGGGGGGAAACAGGTTAACGCTCGTTTCGCCGCGAATGGCGTGGACAAGGGGCGGTGTGGTTGGTGGGGGAGGGACAAACCTGGTTGACGCTGTTCAGATCGATGAGGCCGGGCCTGGCGCGGTGCACGAGGTAGCTCAACACCTTGCCGTCCTTGAAGCTGCGCGAAAGGGCGGAGCGAGTCAGGAACGGAAGGAAAGAAACGATAAAGAAAAAAGCAAAAGAAACTTGGTCGTACGAGCTGGTGAAGTCGTTGCGGATGGTGGATGCGTTGAAGGACAGGTTGTAGGGTTCCCTATCGATCTCATTCGCGAGCCACTCCCTCAGGCCGCCCTACAAGCGTCGCCCCTTGCGTTAGCGGCACACCCCCACCCACGACCGGCAAAGCAGTCCCAAAGGGTGGGCAGGTGGGCGGGCGGGAGAGTACCAGGGCGTCCGATGGTCCGGTGGACTTGCCGGTCTCTTCATCCGAGGCCTGCAGCTGGAACTCGTGTACCAGCGTCCACATGAGGCCCAGCAGCGGCTTGGAGTTGCCGTCGTGGATTTCTGTCGCGGGCGGCGCCTGGTGAGGCTGACGGCTCACGCGGGGGGGGGTAGAGGGGAGTGGAAGCGGTAGCTGGTGGGTACCTTCGGCCGAGGCGGTGATGTTGGTGGCGCGAGAAGACCGAATGGCGCCGAGGGCCAGGTTGATGTTGTTGATCTTCTGCACCTTGAGCTTGGGCTTGTGCGTGTATTTACCCACCGACCGACCCGTCAACACCTCCACGAGGTTGATCAGCAGCACACCGTCCGTGAGATCCTTGTCCAGATTCTCGATGTGGAGGTTTCGCTCCTTCAAGTAGTAGTTGGCCCAGTTCTTGAAGGCCTGTGTGCGTAGTAATGTAGGAAACAGATCGAACGAATTAGGTGAAGGCGACACCAAGCCGATCACTGCGTCACTTTGGGGGGGGGGATTGGGGAGGTAATCGAGAGTTGATTGGGGCGAGATGGGGCGAACCTTGGACTGCGTGTTGACATACTGCGCCTCCCGTTCCTTGAACTCGGGAGACTTGCTGAGCGACCCATCTTTCATCATACCGCGCTGCGACATGCTAGAAAAAGAGCGATAGATAGGGAGAAGGGGGAATAGGTGAAGGGGGGAAAAGATGGCCGGTCCAGCGTCAATATCGCTTGGTCGATACCGTAAAAGTTCGATGTTAGCTAATCGGCTATGACAGCATACCTGGCGCCCCACTGGAGAGAAGAGCCTTAGTGTTGGGACTCTACACGTGTCACTGCAAACTCTTCCTATCGTCCCTCCTCTCTCCAATCTTTCTTCTTCCAAGATCCCGGCCTTCCCCTTTTTTCCTAGGTCGAGTGGAGTCTTTTCCCCTTCTCCCGACCGATGGCCCACTTTTCCTCGCGGGCGAGGCAGTGGACCGAAACGGTGCGCCTTATAAATTATCCGACTAAATTCCAGACACCAGAAAAGCAAATCAAGAAATAACAAGGAAATGAATCGAGAGAAAAAGAAAACAGAGAGTGGTTTTACGCCGGCGTGGAGTGAGGGAGAGGGGAGTCACCTCTTATGGCCGTCCCCTCTTCATCTCGATCGATGCTATTGACATGATGCTCGCTCGCTCGCGTCATTCATCAGTCGTGTCCGTACGCCTTCCGCTTCTTGGGGACTCTGGCCGACCGCCGCAGCGAATCGCTTGCCGCTGTCTTCTCCGCCGCTGCCGTGCTCTCCGGCGCCGGGGCCTCGTTCATGGTGGGCGACTCGACGCCGTTGGTCTGTTGCTTCTCGGCCGCGGCCGTCGCCGTTGTGACGGTCGTCGGCGGCGTTTCGTCTCCACCGCGGCTCTCGGTGGCCGGCTCCGAGGGCGGAGAGGTGGAGGTGGAGGCCACCACTTTGCGCGGCCGCCCTCTCTTTCGGGGCGCGGGAGCGGGCGTGGAGGCGGCATCGCCATCCGCCGGCGTCTCTTTCGATGCCGTCTTGGCACTGGCCCGCTTGGTTGGCGTCTTCTTCGTCGTTTTCGCCTTCTTCGCGGCGGCGGGCGCTTTCCTCGTTACAGCCTTGCGCTTCCTTCCGCGCGTGCTGGCGCCGCCCTTCTTCCTCCCCACGCTTTCGTCCTCTTCCTCACCTTCCTCCTCTTCGCCGATGCCGCCGGCGTTTGTTGAGCTGGACTCTTCCATGGGCAAGATTACTAGACTAGTCGATGTAGACGACGACGAGGCCGTGTACAGGGGCGGTGCAGGCAAGCTCGACGAATCTCCGCTGCTGAGGAGGTCGAGTTGAAGATGAAGTGGCGTCGGCGACGTGGCGGGCATGGGGTTCGGTGTGGGCGATGGAGGGCGCCTCTGGTGTTTGTTTGGATATAGGAGATAAGCGTGAGTCAACAAATCAGCATGGGGGGGGAGCAGAATCAACGCTACCGGAGGCTCCTCGTCATCGTCGTCTTGTGCCGGAAAATCACCGATTGTGAGATCCGGGCGCTCCTTCTCCCGTCCGACAAAGTTGTTTACCAGACCCTGCACGCACAAGACTCACGTGAGGCTCGTTCGAGACAGCATGAGAGCAACGCTTGGCTACCTTTTTCTTCTTGTGGACGCTCTTCCTGTAGTTCGCCACTTCCACCCCCGAGTTGAGGCTCTTCCACCTACGCCAGCACTGGTTATCTGTGCGCGGCCGCAGGATCCTGGCGATTTCCGCCCACTTGCCCGCACCATGGGCTTCTACGTGTTGCCTGAGCTTTTCGTCTTCCTGCACATACCACAAGCAGGTGGAAC
>NW_004457532.1:526634-529016 GCF_000313135.1 Acanthamoeba castellanii str. Neff
TGGCCAAGCAGAGAATACAGGACACATTCAGCCCATGGGACATGGATCAATTCACAGACAACCTGTCCACAACAGTGCCAACATTCAACAGCCACTTTGCAACACCAGGGACACTGGCCCACGTGATTGAGTGTGGTGCCAGGGCGATTCTGGTGGTGCCAGAGTGGCTGGTGCATGACTGGTGGCCACTGCTGTTGCAGGCCAGGCTGTTGGCGCTGCCACTGGGAGGACCAGTGGAGGCGACAGTGCCAGGCCTGTTGGGATGATTTGAGCTTAGCAAGAACCCAAGTTGGGAGTGGTGGGCCTTCCTGATTGATGGCAGGAAGGTGACTGGGTGGAGGACCTGAGGCATTTGGTGGAGGAGCTGCTCAGGCAGTCCAGGGCGCCAAGCACACTGTGGACATACAAGTGGTGGTGCAGTGACTTTGACAAGTTTGTTGCAGCCATGCCAGGTGTGGACAGCAGCCTGCTGCTGGAGAAGGTTGTGCTGTTCATGGTGGAGCTGCACTAGTGATGACAGGGCGGTGCTGTGAGGGTGGTGGCGTGTGCTGTGGCGTTCTGAGAGTTTAGGGCCAGCTGGCCAAGCCTGCTGGTGGATTGGAGGCTGGCGCTCATACTGGACACAGTCAACACCCAGTGGGTGGCAGTTGTGGAGTGCTGCATGAGAGACCTGTTCCCAGTGGAGGTAGTGTGGGCATGGGTCCAGACACATGACAGCCACTGGATGGTGCTAGCAGCAAGGGATGCAGTGTTTCTGGCCATGGGGCTGTGGGCCATGCAGTGAGCAAGTGAGCTGGCAGCTCTGTGCTGGCAAGATGTGTCACATGCAGAGGGTGGTGTGATGCAGATCTGCATTGTGCACACCAAGACTAACCAATGTGCAAAGGGGCATGATGTCTTCCTGGAGCTGACAGGTGGGTGGTGCTGCCTGGTGTGACTGCTGCTGGAGGTATATGGGCACCTGGTGGACTGCAAAGATGGCCTGCTGTTTACATCAAGGACTGGCACAGTGATGTTGTCCAGTGTGATTAGCTCAATGTGCTGATGGATGGTGGCAGCAGCCAGCATCAAGGCTATTGTTTCATTGCACTGCAGATCAGCAGAGCTACAGCAGCAATTGAGGGTGGCCTGAGCAAGGAGCAAGTCATGGCCATTGGTGGTGGGTGGAGTAGCATGGTCAAGAGCTACCAGAGGGCACAGGAGGCCACAGTGGCCAAGGCATCCAGGTCGATGGGGCTGTGAGGGGTGTGCACCTGGCCCCCCTCTCTGGTATGCACCCTGTTGGCCCACAGTGCATGATGGAGGGGAAGTGGGGGGAGACACTTTGACACACCAGCAGGTGGGCTGGGGACTGAGCCCAAGGGATATAAGAGCAGTTGGCAGCCAATAGGCCTACAATATTCTTTATCCTGAGGGCCTAGGGTCCTAGGCACGCCAAGCAGGTGTGTCAACATGTGTGGTGTTGGGGGATGCAGGATAGAGGTGGTGGGAGCAGAGGGTTATATACATTTTTCTTCTCTTGTGCATTCATACAAGTGTCTCCCACCTGCCCACCCCCATGTTTTTGGCTGTTGCTAGGTCTGGGGTGCCAAGTGCCTGGGAGCACTGGCACACCTTGCACTGGGCACAGGACCACAGACCCAGGCACTCTGGGTGGCTCTCACAGGGCTACATGGACCGAGCGGCCAGGACGGACCAGCGCGGAGGACTGGGACCGGAGGCGCTGCGGGACTGTAGCTGGAGGAGAGGAGGAGGCTCTACGCGCTTCGCGACGGGACAGCGACGAGGCTGGGCGCCGGCGGCAAGCGGAGGAGGAGGACCTAGAGAGCAGGACGAGGCGGCGATGAGGCTGGACTCCGAGGAGAGAGAGGCCCCTAGTGCGTAGACTAGGAGAGATCCGAGGGAGGGAGAGAGGAGAGAGGGGGCGCAGAGACGCGAGGATGTACTGACACACGCCGAGACTACACCCAGTTGGCCCACAGTGCGTGACGGAGGGGAAGTGGGGGGAGAAGTGCGCGTCGACACGCCGGCAGGCGGGCCGGGGACCCGAGCCCGAGGGATATAATAGATATTTATCATTTTATTCAGTAAATAATAAGTAATAAAGTCACATAATACTTCTAAATATGGATATATTTTATATATTGCGTTATATATGTTTACAGGTGCTTCAGCTCGGCGAGTAGCAGGCTGATGTCCTGGGCCCAGGAGTCGCACTCGCGCTGGCTGTTGGCCCGCCACTTGGTAGTCGTCTGGGCCGACCGGCCGGGCAGCGTACTCCGCAGCTTGAAGACCGCGTCGTCCTTCTTGGACCTGACCACCACCGTGTTGAGCAGCGATATCGCCCCCTGTGTTGAACGTGTCTAAGTACACGCCGCACAC
>NW_004457532.1:529067-529669 GCF_000313135.1 Acanthamoeba castellanii str. Neff
TCCATATTCCTGCGGACCCCAACCACAATAGATGTGGCAGCCGATTGATCAAGATCCCACAATAGCTTGAACAAGCAGGCAAGCCTCCTTCTTGACCTTCCGTCGACACAAACAACTTCTCTTCTTTTTCTGTAATTTTTTCCTGAACCTAACATTCTTCTCATTTTGGCGCGAAAAGGCACATGCAACAAAAGCGTGCTGCAGCTCAGAGGCGCTTGTCGAGGTTGAAGGCGGCAGAGATGAGGGCCAAGTGGGTGAAGGCCTGGGGGAAGTTGCCCAGGGCGAGCCCCGTGTATCCCGTCTGCTCGGCGTAGAGCCCGAGGTGGTTGGCGTAGGTGAGCATCTCCTCGAACTTGAGCTGCGCCTCGCGAAGCTTCCTGCAGTCCTTGTCTCCCGCCCGCGACAACGCTTCGATCAACCAGAACGTGCACTGCGTCACACAAACCACCAGCGGGCACCAAACCATTACGAAGACATGAGATGGAGCCACGCTCTCTCTTCCAGTGTGAAGAGGCATACCATGTTGAACGTTCCTTCGCCTCCGGTGAGGCCGTCCTTGCCTGCCTCGGTGTTGTACCGGTAGACCAGGGTGTCGGAGGCCA
>NW_004457532.1:529690-678732 GCF_000313135.1 Acanthamoeba castellanii str. Neff
ACGAGTGAACGCACGCACCTCGTAAAGCTGATCTCGACTTCGCTGCCACTTCTCCTTGTTCAGTGCCGATTTGGAGTACTTGTCGGCTAGTCGCACGCCACGGTCGAGGCACACCCACATCATGACCTTCGAATACACGAAGTGTTGCTTGTCTCCGCGCACCTCCCACATTCCTTCGCCACACCACAAGGTAAGAAGCGAACCCTCGATCACGATGTCAAGAGCCTCATGTGTACCGTGGTCCTTGAGGTGCCAATTGTCGGCCACAAAGTCAACAATCTTGCGGATATAGCACCACAGGTCGTAGCTGATCGGAGAGAACTTGTTGTAGATGTACACCGAGTCCTGCACCACACAACCGACAAATTTGAGTTTTGAGCGTTCCTTTGGCCGACCCTTGTGCGGAATGGGAGGGGTAGCCCGAACCAGCAGCTCTCCGTAGATGTCCATCTGCACTTGGTTGTAGGCGCCATTACCAACTCGGACAGGGCGTGAACCTGCCGCCCAGAGAAGGGGAGAGCCATCAGAATCGCCATGGAGCCTTGATGTTGGTGAGCGTCGTCTCGCCTCGCACCTTTGTAGCCCTCCAAGTGGTCGAGCTCAAACTCGGGCAGGTGAGCCTCGCCGTGAATGCCGTAGAGCGGTTGCAGCTGTTGGCCCTGCTCGTCCACCTCCCTGCACCGGGCCTCCAGGTAGCTCATGAAAGCGCTCGCCTCCCTAATGTTACGCCCCCCCCCCCAATGCACGTCGGCGTCAGTCAACCCCAAACCAAAGCCCATCAGAGTCAATCCAGGGATGCGCAGCCGGCCCATACTTGTAGAAGCCGATCCGCAAGAAGCCGTAGAGCGTGAACGCGGCATCCCGCAACCACGTGTACCGATAGTCCCAGTTCCTGACGCCTCCCAACTCTGCAGATAATTTGACGGGTGGAGGGGCCATGAGTTCAGGAGGACTGGACCCGATAGAGAGAGAGAGAGAGATAGCAACGTACCTTCAGGAAGAGAGCAGGTGGGGGCCGCCACGATGGCGCCCGTGGGCGCAAACGTGAGCAGCTTCATCACCAGCGCGGAGCGATGCACCATTTCACGCCAGCGGCCTGTGTTGAGGATCGATACAGCATCACAACATGAGTGGAGGAGAACGGCAAAGAAAACGAGCGTGAGCGGTGGACCTTTGTAGGTGCATTGCGAGAGCCATTTGTGCCAGTACTCGATCGTGCTTTCGAACACCTCGTCGGTCGATACTGCGTTGTGGTACGACAGAGAGAGCGTCAGTCGTTTCGCTCCTAATCATGACGTACGGCACAAGTAATGCAATTACCCTTGTGGCAGACGTCGTGGTGCTCCTCCTCAACATCGCAGAGAATGAAATTCACCTTCCTGTCTCCCTCCTCCATGCAGATCTCGCCGATCGCCGCCCCATTCTCGATTTGCGTGTCTTGTGTTGAGAGGGAGCGCAAGCGGTGAGCATCGGCCAGCAGTGTTTACTGTGGTGAGAGCGAGGGATCGAGTACCCACGGGAGAAAAGAGGCTGAGGTCAAGCAACTTGGAGGAGAAGCAAATGCCACACTTTGTATGCTTCACCTCATGTGGGTCCCTTGAGTAGTTGAAGCCCAGCTTGCACTCCATATTGAAGCACATCTTTCTGTGTACCACTGCAAGAGTGTTGTGACTTAGGCATGACTTGGGTGCCAGGAGGTAACAGTGCCAATAGCAAGGGGGGTACCGGAGAGCTGTCGAATGAGCGCATTGTGGGTGCTGGAGCCGTTGACGCACAGCCCCTTGTCTCCCACAGGCATGTAGTCTACCACCTGTGCAATGCCGTCTTCTGTCGATATGCGCGTCACCAGTACGTTGGTGTCCAGCCTGCCCGCGCCGCCCATTACAACCATCAGCTCTTCCCCAAAGCTACGTGTGGTTGTGTGGTGAGCGCACCAGTAGTACTGCTTGTAGTGCACGTCGGCAGAGCCCACTGGGCAGATGGACCAGTGCCCACCCTTCCTGCTGTCCAGCAGCGAGCAGAAAATCGACGGGCTCTACACGCAGGGGCCACGAGACCGTCCATGAGCATGCGCTACGGGGGGGGGCAAGAAGAATGGCCGGTGCAGGGAGGGATATGAGAGGGGGGTCATACGTCAAAGTGGGGGAAACACATCCAGTCGATGGTGGCGTTGCGCCCGACGAGGGCTACGGTGCGCGTGTTGCCCACGATGCCGTGGTCTTCAATGGGCAGGTACTCGCCCTCGTGTTCGACTTTCGCCCGGCCCTTCGCATGCGTTCGGGTGGCATTCCCTTCCGCCGGCGCTCCCTCCTTATGCTGCTTCCCCTCCATGTCTTTTATCTCTCTTATCTACTCTGGCGTGATAGTGTAGGTTTTAGGTTAGTGGTCTCTTGTTGAACTGATAGGAGCGGAGAGTACCTCTTGGCGTGTCCCTTTGCATCAGTGACCACCAGCGGTCCAGTTGGCTGACGGCGCTCTCGTACAGTCCCAGCGAAGATTCGGCCGAAACACGCATCTCCGCGCACTCCATAAGAATGTGAAGTATGTAAAGCATCTCAAGGATGTATTCACAACAATGGCGGGAAAAAAAGAACAAATAAATACAGCGCTGGCACAGGACGTCTCAGGACTGGCTCAGCGACAAGGTGGAGGTGGAGGAGGAGGAGGAAGAAGAAGAGGGTACGGCCTTGAAGCGGGCGTTGAGCGACCGCCTCGCGAGCCAAAGGAAGCCCAGCGCG
The DNA here is from genome assembly GCF_000313135.1 of Acanthamoeba castellanii str. Neff. Classification (NCBI taxonomy): domain Eukaryota; phylum Discosea; order Longamoebia; family Acanthamoebidae; genus Acanthamoeba; species Acanthamoeba castellanii. The sequence goes on from NW_004457532.1 coordinate 532,429, forward strand.
ACGCTGAACACAAGCAGGCCGAACACGAGCGTGAGGACCTCGATGATGAACTGCTCCCTCTTGAACACGCGCAGCGTTGGCGTGTCCCACCTGTGTTGTGTCAATTTGTTTTGACGTAGAAGCGACAAAGAGTGAGTGAGAGAGATCAACAGTGTGGCACGGTGCGCGTACGTGGGCTCGGTCCACAGAGGCTGCGGGTGAGTGCCGAGGAAGAGGGCCGTCGAGTGGCTCCACTGGGCCCAGTTGGCGTCCCATTCGAGGCCAAACGGCGCCGCGTCGTGGAAGAAGACGCTGCTGTTCCGGCACACACCACTCACGCACTCCATGTTGTGCTGTTGCGCAGTGGTCACATGCACGACGAAGACGGCGAATGAGCACACTGGGGCTGCGCGCTGGCATGAGTGAAGGGGACATACGCCTTCGGGGCAGTGCGAGCTGGCGGAGCAGTTGGCGTGCAGTTTCGCGGGCATGTAGTATTGGGGCGAGGTGACCCAGTTGAGCACCTGGTGAACGAGGAGCGCGTTGATGTTGTAGGCGGCTTGGTCGTGGCGATAGAGGCCGGCATAGCCCGTGGGCGGGTTCGGCGCCTCCACTGGAATGGGAAGGGGTGGACGCGAGTGGTAAGAATAGCTGACTACTCTGCAGAGTATGCGTGAGGCACAGTTGTCTGAAACGTACCGACGCCGAGCAGCTGCCTCTTCATGTCACACGTGTTGTTGCGCACCAGACAGTCGAGCAGGTCGTGCACCTAATTGACCGTCGGTGGTTAGAGCAAAGGTGAAGACAACAACGAGCGGAGACGGTCTCGCGTACGAGTGTGCAGTTGGGCTTGAGCTCCTGCGGAGGCGCGACGTCATGGACCAGCTGGTACAGGGTGCGTGCCACGAGACCGGCCGCGGTGCAGACGCTGTCCACGTTCACGTTATTCCAGTCGTCCCATCGGCTTTGGAAATACCTGTTTGAGAGGTGCGGCGCCGCGGTCAATGTAACTGCCAACACATTACAGGCGAGGGACCCCACGCGTCTCGAAGGTTAAGCGTACGGGTTGCGATAGGTGGTGTTGAAGTCGGAAAGGAGCAGGGCCGGCAGCGAGCTGTTGGCGAGGAGGAACGAGTGGAGGGACGACGGGGGCAGTTCGAAAGCCGGCTCGAAAGCGGGCTTCACGCTGACGCTCGAGCCGGCGACGGCAGTGAGAACGTCGAGCAGTTGGGCCGTTCCCTGCGAAGTGGCTTCCCTGTGAACGTACACCGTCGGGTCTGGACCAGAGAAAGGGGTGAGTCCCCTTACACAACAAATTCCGCACATTCCATTTGAAGAACAAACGTACTCTGGGCGTCGAGCTGGCCGAGCTGCTGCAGATCGATGAGCGCGTGAATACGAGAGAGGGAGATGTTCTTGAAGCCGTAGTCGGTCATCCACGGATCGGCGCAGCGCACGCGGCCGTTCTCGCCGTGCACCACCGACTTGCACTTGAAGTGAATAAGGTCCTCTACGAACCTGCGGCTACCCACGTAGCCAAACGTCTCCCCCGTCCAGAAGCCGAACACCAACTGACGTTTGGCGCGCACTGGGGAAACAGCCATCATCAGCAACGCACGTCGTGTGTATCGCGCGTCGTGGGGCGTGTGCAAAGGTGAAGCAGCGCACCAGGCGGGGTATAGATGCCGCCCTGCTGGGCCTCAAGTTTGCGTTGGTCGGCCAGGGCGTGGATGGCGGTGAGCAGGGTCGTGATCCCGCTGGCGGTGGCCTCGGCGCCAAGAGCCAGATCCTGGAAGATGGAGTTGCTGTCCAGCTGGGACATAACCAAAACAATGTCTCGCTCCGCGTCCACCCCTGAGAGCAAAGACCAACGAGTGGTCAGCAGCGCCCGTGCGGACGTGAAGGGGCGATGAAAGTGGAGTGAGCACGCACCCTCTTCGAACGATCCCCACACGCTCTGTCCGCCGACGGGATCGCAGTAGCCCCGGCGGAGGCAGATGTTCGAATCGCCGGCGCCCCACATGAAGGCCTTGAACTCGGCAGACCACTTGGGCCACGAGTCGAGGCGCTTGTTTTCCCTGGCCTTGTGCACGAGATCCTTCCCATCGGCGTCGCTGTTGAGGGAAAACACGGGGAAGGGCAGCTTCTCCATGAACCACGCGTTTCCCTGCAAACAAGAGCGGAACAAGGTGAGCGAGTGTAGCGGACGAGATGATGGCAGGCCTATATAGTAGTACGCATGGGTTCCAGTCGTGGGAAGAGTCCGGATGAAGACCCCACTTCTTGTTGGGGTACTTCTCAGCGGGCGAGAAGCCAGTCTTGCCAGCCCCACACGCGAAGCCTAGACGTCATGAAGAGGTCACGACACGTGAACTGGTGGCGTGGTTCGCTGTGCTAGAGTGGGTGTACCGGTGGCGTTGCTCGGGAGCAATGCGATGCCGACTACTGCTTTTGTTTGATGAAGGCCGTCGATGATCGTCCTAAAGCGGGTGCAAAGAGAGGAAGTTGAGAAACTCGTGCGATCAAGACAACACCACTGTAACCTCCAGCACGCCAGGTACGGAGTGCGCACTTGTTGAAGAGGTGACCAGCGAGCACGATGGCCTTGAGGTCAGTCCAAGTGGCGGACATGTGGTCCTTGAAGTCGAGGTACTCCGCCTCAGTCTCTATCGGGTATAGGGACCCCACAGACCCGCCCTCTGGCGCTTTGGGGATGCATCAGCAGGTGGGTGTGGACAAGGGCATAGGATACGTACAGGAGCAGCCAACTTCGCCCTCCGAGTGAAGAAGCCGCACGCACGCCTTGACGTCGGTTTTGTGATCATAGATGAGATCGTATACGTAGTCGGGACCCGGCTCAAACGAATCGGCAGCTGCCAGATTGAACAGTCAACACCATTTCAACGTCAGGGAAGGTGGCGCACGTACCCGCAAGGCCACACGATGCAACGCAGAGGAGCAAGAATAGACCCCAGATGGCGCCCATTCGCCCCATTTCGATTTTATGCAAGAAAGATGAAACGAGTTAGCTGTGAAAGAAATGAGCGAAGTGCCGAGAAATGGCAGCGGAAAATGTGTAACGGTCACGGGGAAGATTAGATTATCTTGTTTTTTTTATTTTTAACTTAGTGAAGAATTAGGTACTGCTATACACTCTGTACGACGCACGCCATCAGCGTTCATCACAAACACTTGAAAAACACTTCGTTCGCTTCGCTCTACGTTCATGTCCTCCGATTCGACTGGTCTTCCGATTCTGCCGGGGGGTCGGGACGCTTACTCGTCCTGCGAGGCGGCGGTGGAACCGAGGCTCGACTGGTACTTGGTCACGGCCTTGGTACCCTCCGACACGGCGTGCTTGGCGAGCTCACCGGGAAGCAGAAGGCGCACGGCAGTCTGGATCTCGCGGGACGAGATCGTGTTCCTCTTGTTGTAGCGAGCCAGGCGGCCGGCCTCGAGGGCGATCCTCTCGAAGATGTCGTTGACGAACGAGTTCATGATGGCCATGGCCTTGTTCGAGATGCCCGTGTCGGGGTGCACCTGCTTGAGCACCTTGTAGATGAAGGTCGAGTAGGACTGATAGTTCTTCTTCGAGCCCTTGCCGCCCTTGGTGCCCTTCTTGCCCTCGCCGGCGGTCTTCTTGACGCCCACCTTCTTGGTGGCGGCGGTCTTCTTGCCGCCCGTGGTCTTCTTCTCGGCACCCTCGACGGTGTCGGCGGGCTTCTTGGCGGGGGCCTTGCCTCCGGTCTTCTTGGGGGTCGACGACATCTTAAGTTGGGTTGAGAGTGAGGGAACGCGTTCGGTGCTGTTGCGACTGATGGAATAGCAGCAATGGCCGCGGCCCGCCTTTTTATGCAGCCAGATGACCGTTAGCGTCAACGGAACGGTCACCGTCAGTTTTCCAAACACTTCGACCAATCATTTACGTCTGTTCAGTTTTCTCTGTGCTTTCTGCAAGACAGCCAATCATGAATGAAGGAACTAAAGAAATGAGTAAAGAAATCGATGCTGTCAAGGAAAAGCAGGGTACAAGAAGTCGGGCGACCGTTGCGTTCCAGTATTCGATTCAACTCGCCTCTACTCCAACAACCAACTTTCATCAACAATGTCGCACGTCGGACGCGGTAAGGGCGGTAAGGGCCTCGGCAAGGGTGGCAAGGGCCTCGGCGGCGCCAAGCGTCACAGGAAGGTGCTCCGCGACAACATCCAGGGTATCACCAAGCCCGCCATCCGTAGGCTCGCTCGCCGCGGTGGTGTCAAGCGTATCTCAGGCATGATCTACGAAGAGACCCGCGGCGTGCTCAAGGTCTTCCTCGAGAACGTCATCCGCGACGCCGTGACCTACACCGAGCACGCCCGCAGGAAGACCGTCACTGCCATGGACGTCGTCTACGCGCTCAAGAGGCAGGGCCGCACCCTCTACGGCTTCGGCGGCTAAGCGTCATCCACCCATAACTCGAGTCCAGCCTGTACATTCCGGTTCGGGAGAGAAGAGTTCTCCCCTAAGTTATCCAATCTAGCAATAATAATAAAAAGTTGATACTCCTACAACGACCGCTAGCGCATCCTTGCTCCTTTCTCAATCCTCACCAGCCCCGACGAGCTAGCAAAGATCTCTGAGTTTATTCCTAACGGCTAGTTTTTGGCCGCCTTCTTGTCTGAAGACCGAGATTTACGTTTCAAAGCAGGAAAGCACAAGCCGCTTGGGTGCTCGGAGGCGATCGATAACCGTACCAACCACGCTTGTTGTTGGTTTAGCCGGCCAGTCGAGATGGTGTGCGTTGAGCGATCTTCGCCGCTACATTCCAACTCAATAACAAGTTATAATCTTGCACTACCCATCTACTACACCCACCTCTTCCAACGTGCCACGAGCTGAACGGCACTCAACACTGCAAACTGTTTCGCCTTGCTCGCGTAGCAACGGCTAGTTTCCCTTGCGCGGGAAACAGAAAGGGTGAAGACGCTTTGAATTCGACGCGCGGGTACGGTCACAGGCAGACCCTGCACGCTTTGGGATCTCGAGAGTAATGGGGAAGATTGAGCACGCAGGTCAGGCGCAAAGATTGAAGCAGCAACAACAGCGAGTGCTCGTGATGTTTTGATTTTCTACTTTTTATTTTGTTCGATTAAATGAGACGCACTGTACACATAGTGAAGCGAATGAAGATATACAAAAGAACCTCGCTTACTCGTCCTGCGAGGCGGCGGTGGAGCCAAGGCTCGACTGGTACTTGGTCACGGCCTTGGTACCCTCCGACACGGCGTGCTTGGCGAGCTCACCGGGAAGCAGAAGGCGCACGGCAGTCTGGATCTCGCGAGACGAGATCGTGTTCCTCTTGTTGTAGCGAGCAAGACGGCCGGCCTCGAGGGCGATCCTCTCGAAGATGTCGTTGACGAACGAGTTCATGATGGCCATGGCCTTGTTCGAGATGCCCGTGTCGGGGTGCACCTGCTTGAGCACCTTGTAGATGAAGGTCGAGTAGGACTGATAGTTCTTCTTCGAGCCCTTGCCGCCCTTGGTGCCCTTCTTGCCCTCGCCGGCGGTCTTCTTGACGCCCACCTTCTTGGTGGCGGCGGTCTTCTTGCCGCCCGTGGTCTTCTTCTCGGCACCCTCGACGGTGTCGGCGGGCTTCTTGGCGGGGGCCTTGCCTCCGGTCTTCTTGGGGGTCGACGACATCTTGGGTTGGTGTAGTGGAGATGGGAAGTGCTGGGTTGTTGATGATTTCGACCTTCTCTTGCCTTGTCTTTTATCGCCCCTCGCCAAAAAACGGCCAACTTCTCAGCCAATCAACACCCGCCCAGCGGTTTTCTCTGTGCTTTCTGAAAGACAACCAATGGCGTACGTCAGTTGCGCGCAGCTTTTGTGCAACGAGTCACGCGATTACGGAAAATAAAAAGAAATTATTTTCATTACACACCAGGGAGACTCACTGCTGGGCGGTGATCTTCCTCTTGATGTAGCCGCCCTTGCTTGTGGGCAGGAAAGCCTTGGCCTCGTGCAACTCCTTCTCGAGCCACCACACGCCACCGGCGGGCATGGACTTCTTGGCCTTCTCGACGTAGTCCTCGGCTTCGGCCACGCGGGCACGGGCCTCGTCGACGGCGGCCTCGGCCGCGGCCTGCGCCTCCTCTCCCTTGACCCGGGCCTCGGCGGCCTGCTGGGCGGCCTCGTTGGCGGCCACGGCCGCTCGATCGGCCTTCTTCACGGCGGCCTCCTGGGTGATCTTGGCCTTGCGCAGCGGCAGCGGGTCCTCGCCGAGGTGCTGAGCGAGCTCGTTCTTGGCCTTGTTGCGCTGCACGACGCCGCCCTCCTCGCTCCGCTTCTTGAGGTCCTCGGTCTTGTGATTGTAGGCGTCCTCCTGGGCCTTGAGCTCGTTGAGGGCCTGTTCCAGCTCGGCCTTGGCGGCCTTGAGCTCCTCCTCGCGCGAGCGGGCGTCGGCCTCACGCGCGGCAGCCTCGCGCACGGCCTCGGCGGCCTCCGTGGCACGGGCGTTGGCCTGGACGAAGGCATTGTGCACCTCGTCCAGCATACGCTGCGCCTTTTCAATCTCCTCCTTGCTGCCCTACAGATCCCACAAAAGCACAGCCACTGCCGGCGTGAGCAAGAAGAAGAAGCGTGAAGTGTGTTTGGGGGGGGGGTAGAAACCTGGACGGCGTTGACGAGGTACTTCCAATCGATGTTGTACTTGAAGATGAGAAGATGAGTGAGCGGGACGCGCTTGACGACTTGACCGGCCTGGATGGCGCCGGTCGAGCGCAGCTTCTCCCTCATGGCCTGCACGGTCATCGATTCCTTGAAGTTCTCGAGGAATCGATGCGCCTGGAACTCATCCAGATCCGAGCCCTCGGCCTTCTTCTCTTCATTCAGCTCGGCGCACTTGTGCACAAACTGCCACAGCTTCTCGGCCTCCTCGCTCAAATCGCCCCAAAATGAGTTGAGGAACCACACTGCCTGTTCCTTGTAGGTCCTCGCGCACAGCTGCTCCAGCTTCTCCTTATCATTGGCACCCGTCAGCGCCATCTTCTCTCTTCGTTTGATTGCGCTGCTCTGTGTGACGCATTGTAGGAATGTCAGAGCAACCAAGACAATTAGTGAAATATCTCAAAAAGCAAGAAATAATTCGAGGAAGTGACCGTTACGTAAAAATACAATATTGTATTTTTAATCCAACATTTGATTTATAAAAAAGAATGGAGAAGGCTAGCAACGAAGACGAGCACGAGGATCTCACCTGGGTCATGACTCCCGAGGACGACTACCTCCTGTTGGCCCACCAGCTCGAACATCAACATCACGCCGGCAAGAAATCATCCATGGCAAGAAAGGATGACAGGCTTGTGGTGCCTCCGGCCTCGTCCTTCCCTTCCTCTCCCCAGAGATCTGCCCCCGTGTCGGCGAAGAAGACCCTCACCGACATCTCCTCCTCGCCCGCCGCGAAGAAGTCTTCTAAGATCACCTATTCCTCCCTTTCGAAACCTCCTCCGTTCTTGTCGCGCAAGCGCAAATCATCACCGAACGAGATCATCATCACAGATGATCAGCCCGAGCCATCTTCCACCTCTTCCTCCAGCTCCACTTCCTCATCCAGCTCTACCAGCAGCACCTCCGCCTCGTCCGCTTCTGCAGCAGCCAGCCCAGCACTCAAGAAGCAAAAGTCGATCAACCACTACTTCGGCTTCCAGAGGCAGACCTCTTCTTCCTCTTCTTCCTCTACTTCGCCATCTGCACGCGAGAAGAAGACCGCCTCTGCTTCCTCCACAGAGAGCAGTGGCGAAGGCCCGCCCAAGGAGCCCTGGTGGCTGCGTGCGGCGCGGGGCGACGCCGACCAGGGACAAACAACTCGCAGGGCCTCGCGCGGGCAATCCGCGGCCAGCGGCGCGCTCCTCACGAACGGCGGCCACGGCGGCTCGAGGGAGAATGGTGCAGGGCGGGCCGACGACGAGCACCACCACCGCCACCAGCAGCAGCGAGGGAGGACGGGGGACGCCAACCGATCATCGGGCCACGCAAAGAAGAGCTCTCTGGGTGCTGGCACGACCACCACCGGCAGCAGTAGCAGCAGGAGTGCAGGAGGTGCCACCCACTACGTTGACCGATGGTAAGCAGCAACCCACCTCCACCCGGTCTGTTCGGCGCTCAACATTGACGCGTTTTGCTGACGTTTGTTTTGCGTCTATGTGTGTCGTGTGTCGTGTGTCGTGTGTCGTGCACCCCCATCAGGGACAAGCAGCACGTACGAATGCCGTGCTCGCCCAAGAACGTGTACGCACCGACGACCAACTGGGGAGGAGGACACCAAGTGGTACCATTTCCCTCACCGCCTTACGGCACCAGCGTACGATGTATCGATGGTGTGTAGTGGATTTGAGGTGGCTCACCTTTTACCTCCCTTGATAATAGCTGGAGAGCAAGTGGGAGTTGATTCAAACCGTGCTCCAGCAGTCGATCGTGGATTCGTACGCCATCGAAGAGGCCATTCTTACTTTCAACCAATCCTACAAGGTGACCACACACACACACACACACACACACACCAACACACACACCAACACACACACACACACAAAGCAAGCGGCCAAACGGCACAACTAAAGCTCGAGCGCCTCCCGCCTCATGCCGTGCACAGAACAAGTGGAGCTTCGGCGGCCTGCACTCGTTCTTCGCCGAACACTGCAGCCCCGAAGAGCGGAGGCTCTTCTTCGGGTCCACGCTCCCCTTCATGATCGACCTCGTCCTCTCCACCAAGGAGATCTGCCCCGAGCCCATCGAGTTCCTCGAGAAGCAGAACGACAAGGTCATCATGCTCAGCCAGAAGCAGATCGCGTGTCTCCTCGCCAACGCCTTCTTCTGCACCTTCCCCGGCCGCAAGTGCGCTTTCTTTATCTTTTATTTTACTTTTATTTATTGTTAGCTTGTATGATTATTTATTGTTAGCTTGTATTTATAATTATCGTTCTTACTATTTATATATATTTATATATTTTAAACAGTATTTTTTTAAATAATTATTTATTCTACTAATACGGCGCCACGACACAGCACGAAGATGGGCGAGAAGGCGGTGGGACAGAAGTACCCGAGCATCAACTTCAGCGACCTCTTCATGAGCCCCATGACCGGGCAGCGGCTGGGCAAGCTCCAGTGCATCCTCAACTACTTCCACCGCATCTCAAACCAACGTACGCAGCACACATGCATGCACGCACGCACACCGCGCGCCCGCCGTTGATCATGGGCTCATCGGACCTCGACGTGGACGTGTTGTTCGCTTTTCCCCTTCTTTGTTTGTTTGTTTGTTTGTCTCTTTGTCAGCTCTGGTGGGCAACGTGTCCTTCCACAGGCGAGTGCTCCACGACTTCCCGGATTGGCAAGCCAGCAAAGCTCCGCTACGACGACTCACCGGTACCGCCCGCTCGACCAACCGTCATCGCGCTCGTGTGGTGTGTTAACCCAATGCGCCCTCCCCTCTGTTTCCGTCACGTCTCCAGTGCGATCCGACGGCACGATCGAGGACGACACACCGGCCGAAGGCCTGGGTACGGACCCTTCGCTTCGCTTCAATTCACTTCACCCCTTCAGCTTCTGTGACCACCGCGCTACGTGGGAGCCGCAGCGCACCTGACGACCCGTCTTTACATTTCTTCGTTTCTCACAGAGGTGGACTTTGCCAACAAACTGATCGGCGGCGGTGTACTGGGTCGAGTACGCTTCTTCGTTCTTCTTCGCTCTTCTTCTGCTTCAGCAGCTCACCGAACGCCCACTGCGCTCTGCTATGTGACACATGCGTCGATCGCGATCATCAATGGTCAGGGATGCGTGCAAGAGGAGATCCGCTTTCTCATCAGCCCCGAGTTGATCGTCGCCCGACTGTTCTGCGCCGAGTTTGATGACAACGAGGTACGGCGGCTCGTCGCCCCACCCGGCTCACCCGGCAGAGACACCGAGCGCTGACGCCGTCGATATGCGCGCGCGTGTCATGTGTGTCGTGTCATGTGTCGTGTGTGTCGTGTGTGTCGTATGTGCACCCGACTACAGTGTCTGGTGATGATGGGCTCGGAGCGATTTAGTGACTACACGGGCTACTCCGATTCGTTCTGCTTTGGCGGCGACCACCAGTACTCCCCTTACACCACCGCCACCACCGCCATCACACCTCCCTAATCAACCACCAATCTCTCTTCACAGGGACGCCACGTCGCGCGATGGCTGGGGCCGCATGCGGTACGCTTGCTCTTCTCACTTCATCTTCTTCTTCGCGGCTCCCCATGATGCTGACCTGGTCATGATGATGACGATGATGATGCTGATGATGATGTAGGACGACGATCGTGGCGATCGACGCGCTCGAGTTTTCGCGGTGGGGCGCGTCGGACGAGTTCCGGCAGCGTAACGTGGAGCGGGAGCTGAACAAGGCCTACTGCGGCTTTCTGGCCGTTGACGACGGCTCACCTCCCGCGGCCTCCGCCCTCCCGCTCGTCTCCACCGGCCACTGGGGCTGCGGCGCGTTCGGCGGCACCAAGGAACTCAAGAGCCTCATCCAGCTCATGGCCGCCTCCCTCTCGCGACGCGACGTACTGCCGACCTCCCCCCTCCAGGCGACTTAGAGTACTAATCACCGCGCCGCTCGGGTCTGTGCTCAGATGCTGTACTTCACGTTTGGGGATGAAGTGTTCGCCCAGCGGCTGAAGGACACCCACGCGCTCCTTCTTCAACAGAACGCCACCGTACACGCACCACTCAACCCCCCCCCCCAACAACCCTCTACACCACCATAGTCTCACGTTTCTCTGCTGGCGCGTTGGCAGGTGGGCGACGTGTACGAGGCGATCACCGAGTACGCCGAGCTGATGGAGGACTCGCAGGGCAACATGGACCTCTTTGACTTCCTCGCCGCCCGCTTCGGCTAACAGTCTGACGACGATGACGATGACAACAAGAAAAGAAGAACAAGAAGAACCAGTACTCGTCATAGCATTGCGGTATCGTTCATTTTTGTACAGGTGAAGGAGTAGAGCGTACGGTCAGGAGAGGAAAAGGGAAGATGAAGAGGAGGCGGCGGAAGAGCTTTGGAAGCGGAGGAGGAGGCCGGAGAAGTGGAGGCCGGAGGCGGACCGGCCCTTCTGGCCCAGGAGGCCCGTGAGCACGCCCACCACGAACGTGCGGTGCTTGCGGAACCCCTGCAGGAACGCGCCCAGCGTCGACACATGCGCGCCGGATGGCTGTCCGCCCGACGTCGCGTAGTCTGCAAACGCTTGGGACTGCGCACGCCGCACACGCCGCACACGCCGCACACACGCACCGGGTCAGTGGCGCGTGTTGTGTTGTGCCAGGGGGCGGGGAGGGAGTGGGAGTCGCGCACGAGAGCAAAGATTTGGGTGAGGGAGGCGTGGATGGAGGGAATGTTGGAGAAGGCGCAGTAGACGGCGAGCTTGCGGAGGAAGGCCTCATGCAGGCCCACCACCTCCTCCACGTCTGTCCCGCCCCTGGCCTCCCCGCCGCCCAGCTTGTCGCACATCTCCCCAAACTCCACCTCGATCACGTCCTACACAGCACCGCACACACCGCACACACCGCACGATACGACAGCAAGGTATGAGCACCATGCGAGACGCACCAGTGAAGCTGTGTGTGGTGTTGGGTACCTGGATGTAGTGCAGGAGGCCGTCGGCGAAGAGAGACATCTCGAGCCGCAGCAGGCAGGCGAGCCGCACGGCGGTCTTGTCCTCCGCCGGAAGACTCGAAGCCTTCGCCTTGGCAGCCGCTGCCGCCGAAGGGTGGCGCGACCACTGCTTCTGCGCGACCCACACACGCTCGAGGTCCATCTGTACGCGGCGCAGTCGCAGCAGAAATCGGAACAACTCGTTGTATCTGTCGTATGTGCGGTGTGCGTGTGGTGTGTTTGTGTGTGCGGTGTGTTGCTTGTTAGCGCGGTGAAACCCGAAAGAGCACGGATACGCACCTCTCGGTGATGTCGTCGTTGAAGAGAATCGACAAGCCCACGTTTGACTTGAACTCGCAGCTCAACTTCAGCTCGTCCCAGCCTGCGTGTGTATACCTAAGCACGCGCAACAACGAACGAACGACACGCATCACACACACACACACACACACGGTACCGAGAAGGGCCGACGGGTTGCTCTTGGATCGCGGAAGGATGAGGCGGACGTCGACGAGTGGACTCGCCTTCTTGCCGGCGTGTCGCGGCTCCTCTGCGCCCGCGCCCGTGACCACCAGTAGTGCCTCGCGCCACAACCTTCCCACCTCTGCACGCCCCCCCCCCCGCACACATAGTGTTGGTTCTAGGCTAGCGTATCGTGTGGTGTTGTTGGTCGTGTGCCGTGTGCCGTGTGCCGTGTGCGGTGAGTTACCTCGTTCGGAATCGTCGGTCGGGGGTTTGCAGAGAAGAGGCCGGGCCTGCTCGAGGAATCGGTTGTAGAGCTCCCCGTGGCCAAACAGATAAAAGTCCCGCAACACCTGCACACACAACAATTCAGAGCCAGGCGCACACGCCGCACACGCATACCGCACGCGCGGCGCACACGAGGGGGTAGAGCGCACGGTCAGGTGGGCGGGCAGATCGGCGTGGTGGAGCAGCCAGCGGGAGAAGTGGGAGGTGAGGCTGCGATGAGTGGCGTGGATGGTCTCCTCCACGGCGCGCAGGTCGAAGCGATCGACCCGCGCGAGGGCCACCAGGCGCGCGGAGAGCAACCGCGTGTCGTCCCGCCACCTCTGGTCTCCGCCTGACTGCGCGAACAGTCGGCAGGCCTTTGCATCCAAGTGGTCAGCTCAGCGAGATACAACACACATGCCACCACGCACGCACGCACGCACGCACGCACGCACGCACGCACGCACGCACGCACGCACGCGACACATACACACACATACACACATGCATACACACACGACACACACGCGCGACACAACTCACCTTGCCGATGAAGAGAATCTGTCGGCACACTGGAAGGCCCAGGTAGTCGGGAATCAGGGCCTCTTCCAGCGACACGTCCTCTGGGAGGGAGTCACTTGTCAGCACCGTGTGTCGTGTCGTGTCGTGTCGTGTGTACCCTGCTGGCCGGTGGTGGAGTAGGCCGGGCGGATGAAGAACTCGTTGCCGTTATCCACCAGGCGTCCATATACCGTCCATGCCGCGATGTAGTGGAAGAGCACGCCGTGACACGCCTTCTGCAGTCTGCGAGCAGAAGCGTTGAGTCGCGTGTGTGTGTTGATGCTGATGATGATGATGAGAAGGGCGTGCCTGGTGATGGCGCGCTGAATGTCGTCGTCACCACAGAAGCTGGCTCGATGTAGAACGTTGAGCAGGGCCGGTCCGTTGTCTTCGCTCTCGGCTCTCTCCGCCACCAGCCGATCCAACGCTGGCATTACGCTCGCGTGCTGGGAGGCCATGTCGGCTTAGCTTCGCTTGGCGAGATGGAACGGTGGAATAAGTGTTGTTGCACATACCCGGCTCAGCTTGACCTCGAGCTCAGAGATGGGCACCTCGCGATCGGGCAGGGAACCCAAATCGAGCACATCTCGGCTGTACTCGCTCAAAATCGCACCCAATTCACGACAGAAGGCGCGATTGTATTGTCCTGGTTCGCGATGAAGGTTAGGGGATGAATGCGTGGTCGTGGAGGTCTAGTGGGTGGGTACCCGTGGAAGCACTTTGTGAATGGAGACCCGCCCCTGCAAATTTGCGCAATCTGTGATAGATAGCACCCAATTCCAGCAGATGGCCTTGCCGCAAATCGATGGCAGATGCTTTTGATGAAGATGGGGGATGACCCACCAGCCGAGCCTGGAATTGACCCAACAGCATGTTTCTTCGATGCTTGCTTTGGAGTTGATTTTGGCGCGAAAAGACAATCCACATTTTACTCGTTTATTTCAATTTGGAGATGGAAGATGGCAACACGGCGTTGGGTCCAACCCATCGTCTCTACAGGGCCGTGGGCTCCAGGGTTCTCGCGCAAGATGAATGGGACGCCTGGAACGAGGAAGAAAAGACAGCTGCGGTAGGATCCGCGTGGGGATGGGCGATGCTCCTGCCGCTCGGGCCAAATGGGGAGCAGCTCGGGCGCAAGCTCTCATCAGCCAGCCAGCCGAGGTGCGTGAAGTACCTCGCCCGACTTGTTTGCCAAGCCCGGTCGAGGGAAGCAGCACTGGGCGAATGTCGGCGATTCGTGGATCAACTGCCAAATGCGGTTCCATCAGGGGGAGGTGAGGCCAAGCGGAGGCGCATCAACGGCGAGGACTCAGAAGCTGACGCGATTGACCCGTACCATCCCACCTCAATTTTTTATCGCGATTTAATCTAATCTTTCGTTGATGATTTCGTAGCATCCGGCCAAGGAAGATCAAGACCATCAGGAAAGATTTCAAGGACACCAAAGAGGGCCGGCTGGGTCTCGAGCACTTCCTTGACGCGGCTGACCTGCCGTCCCGGGTAGCTTCTAGCTTTCTTCCCTCTCGCCTTCATCTTGAGGCACACGAGCTGACGTGTTGGTGTATGTGGCATGATCAGGAAGTGTACCAGTACATCCACCACAAGGCCAGCATCACGACCATGCCTCGAAAGATCTTTCATTCTTCCTCCCTCGTGGCTCTTGGTACCGTTCCTCACTCCACCTGATGTGCACCAGCTCCTGTAAGCCATAAAGCGTTGTTAGTGCGCTCAAGAGCTCGCTCGCTTGCGTGTTGTGCCCTGTCGCGCAGGCGTGCTGTTTCAGGAGTACTGCCAGTACATGGTCGACCGGTTCGCTGACGACCAGGCAAACCAGCAACCTGACGGCGACAGCGCCACGACCACTCCTCAGCAAGAAGGGGAGTCTTCACCACCATCACACCACCCACCGGCGACAGAACAGCCAAACGACGAGGCTGACCCCCCGCCACCAGCGGCACAAGCCAGCACCAGTCCAGGGCCGGCCGAGTGATGCCGGCACGAGCAAGCAAGAGGGACTGTGTGGTCCTCATCATCTTTCGTTTTATGTACATACTACTTCTCTGAGGCTAGAAAAGAACAAGTCAGGCCTCGACGATGCCGCTGTTCTTCTCGCTCCAGGTCTGATAGCGCTTGGCCCACGTCGTGCTCTGTTGGGCGTACCACGCGGATGCCCTCGTGCCCCACTCCTCCCGGTACTCGCCCATCTTGGTCCGGAACTCTTCGCTCTGGCCCGCCTCTGCACAATCAACACAGGAGCGTCAGCTGACCGTACGTTATGTCGTGTGCGTGTCGTGTGTGTGTCGTGTGTGTCGTGTGTCGTGTGTCGTGTGACGTACTGTAGCCCAGGTAGCCGCCCAGGGAGGCGCCCAGCACGAGTCCCCAGCCGAGTGAGGCAAAGTTGCTCTGCTGCGCGTTGGGTTGCGTCATGGTGCGCTCCGCCTGGTTCATGCTGTTGTTGCTGGGTCGGCTCAGAGACATTGTTGTCTTGTTAGTGTTTGTAGTCCTGTGTCCTGTGCGTGTACACTGGTTGAGTTGTTGGTCTGTTCGTAGCCGACCCAGTCCTGGTTTTATGCCCGTGGCCAACCACAGCCCTCCTTCCTGGAAATTCGCCCTTCCGACCTTCTCCCAGTTTCCTGCCCTGTCCGCATAAAAAGCTGGAAATGGACCAGGCGATTAAATACGAAGAAATTCGACACCAACATGTTGTTGTTGATCTGGTGGCACGGACAGACATCATCACAAACGGGACGATGGTCCCTGGCGATATCGTGGCTTTATCGCGTTTGTGGTGGCTTGTCGCGACTGTCGTGACTGTCGTCAGCACCATCATCGAGTTGGTCGGCGATTCGATCGAATTCGTCGAGTTGCGCGAGGAGCATGTCGAACTTCTGCTTGGCGGAGAGTTCGTCGGGCTGCGCGGGTGGAGCGCAGGGCGAGGGCTCCGACGTCAGCGGGAAGACCGGGGCCGTGGTGAACACCAAGTCCGGCCGGTTCTGTAAGAACCGAAGCGTGGGCAGCGCAACCAGACGATCTGAGGTGGTCGTGGCCCTCCATTAGTCAGTGCTCGAGTCGTTGTTTTGTTCCACCACACACACACAAGAGCTGAGGTGATACGGTACCACGCTCGTCGACGATGACCGGCGTCGTGACACGAATGTCCGACGGCACTTCTCGCACCGCAGTCCCGCTGTCGCGCCACGAACGACAATGTTACCGACGTTTGAATCGAGGGGGGTGGGGTAGAGGAGAAGGTGGGGCAAGGAGCGTACATGACGTGGGAGACCTTGTAGTCCTTGGTGGTGAGGCGCCGCACAAAGAAGCGGTCGTCGGTCGTAGGCGGCGGCTGTGACGCGGTGCTCGCGCGGCGCTGGGGTTGGCGGCCACCGACGGTGAAGGAAATGGCGAGCCTGTTCTCCCACAACAGGGTCTCGCCCGGGCGAATGGGCTCCTTCTCGCTCGTCATGCGCCCTGAAGAGACAAGAGCTTAGCCCAGCCGTGCACATGTGTGCGGTGGTGCGTGTGCGTGTGCATGTGCGTGTGCGTGTGCGTGTGCGTGTGCGTGTGCGGTGGTGGAAAACGTACGTTCGGGACAGATAACGAACATCGATTGGTGCGGGGACTAGAGTCATGAGGATGGTGGTTTGCGGTCAGCGATCACAAAAAATGAAGCAACGAGCCAGTTGAAAAAAGCGAAAGCGTACGGAAAGGAGCTGGATGAGGCAGCCACAGGCGGTGAAGGTCGCCTTGAGATGATCCGGCAATATGGGTGTAAGCCCGCGGCCCAGTGTCGCAGTGATCCCGCCCGCGGCATAGGCGGCGGTCTTCTGCATGCGCTCAGTGATCTCGCGCAGCATCGGGAGCTTGAGCGAGAGCCGCTCGGCCCGCAGGCCGCCCACACTCACCAGCGCGGCCTGGAGCACGCGCATGCTGAGCGGCAGCGAGAGCGAGTCGCGAGAGCCGCCGAACAGGGAGACGGGCAGGTAGACGTGGCCCAGGAACTGAGGCGACGGCAGGGACGGCTCGGCGCCGAAGGGAGAGAACCGGGCGGGGAACGGGCGCGTGGAGAAGCGCGAGTGGGTCCGCATGATGGCGTTGACCTCGGCCTGCATCTCGTTGCGCGCCTTTTGAAAGTGGTAGATGGTGCGGCTGAGGTCCTCTTTGCCGATCTACACAAAACGAAACAGCACCGCACGTTTGTTGGTCACTGTGTCGTGTGTGTCGTGTGCGTCGTGTGTGTCCTGTGATGTCCGTCCGAAAGAAGAGCGAATGGGGTTACCGTCTCCCAAAGCAAAGGGAGGGCTTGTCGGATCCGGTTCCGGTGAAAGGTCATATTTTGGTTGGTGGGGTCGTCCACCGCCTCCTGGCCAAAGTGCGCACACGTGGCCATCAGTCGGTCCTGTTCACGCACACGCACACGCACACGCACACGCACACGCAAGTTCGTAAGTTGGTTTATGCAACACTCAGTCTTACGCGTGATCTGCCTTACCTTCGAGACTTCGAGCAAGGGCCGCACGATATAGAGCGGACTCGGATAGCTGTCGCTGCTGGGCGTGTTGAGTGTTTGATTGGACAGCGGAGGGAAGAGCGGCGGCGCCAAGCGGGTGGACGTCATCGCCGCCTTGGCGCTGCCGGACCCCGGCGGGACCGGCGGGAAGAACTGAGCGTGGCGTTTCTGGATGCCCGCCAGACCGTCCACGCCGCTGAAGTGCGCCAGCCGCATGATGAACGTTTCGACTTGATCCTGCGCGTCGTGTGTGTGGTGTGTGTGTGGTGGTGGTGGTTAACGGTTGCGCGTCAATCTCGGTTGAAGCGACCACATGGGCGAGCAGTTGAGGCCTACCTCGAGTTGGTGGGCGGTGAGCAGGTTGTGGATGCCTTCGCTCCGGCACTTCTCATAGAGAAGCATGTAGCGGTGCTTCCGCGCAGCCTCTTGAATGTGGCCCGGCTGGGCCGGCTTGTCCCATGGTCTGTGTAGAATCTCGTGCCGTATACCCTACGCGGTTCGCCTTGTGCGGTAAGCAGACCGAAGCCATTGTGTGTGTGTGTGTGTGGTAGACAAACTTGCGCGGTCCTACAGACGTACCGACGTTGGTGAGCCAGTCGCGTACTCGCTTTGCCTCCTCGCCGCTCTCTGGCCGCAGTCCGTGATCCACAGTGAGCGCCAGCACCTTGATGCCCCTCTTCTTGGCCCAACTGGAAGGAGGGAAAACGGGGTGAGAAGTGAGCTCAAGAACGGCGCGCCTCTCACCATCAGCAGAAGAAGGAGGAGGGAGTACTGGTGTGTCAGGAGGCACAGGGCCATGCTGTCAGGACCACCGGACACGGCGATGGCTGCACGGAGGCAAAACAGTATTATGCATTGTATTTTATTAATCAGCGTAAAGGGGTGGTACCGATGGAAGAGCCTGCAGGGACCTTGTCCAGCTCGGCCTGCATCATGAGGCGAGAAAATTCATCGCTGGAGATGTGCTGTGGTGCTTTCGCGGGCGCAGCTGGGCCAGATGTAGAAAATCGGCGAGACTGAGGGGCTGGAGAAGTGATGGGAGATGAAGAGGGATGCAGCTGGAAGGCTGCAGCTCGCAGCGGACTACACAGAGGCCCAGCATCAGTTGCAACGGAGCTGGTGGCGAGTGCAGCCCCCTGCGGCGGCAGCGACCGAAGGAGACGTGGTCGCGGCACCACCAAGCCTCCGGCCCGGGCACCATTCAACCACATCTGCGGCGCTCGAGCACTACAGCGCTTCATCTTGTGTCTTTGAAAAATCGATTTATAAAAGTCAGATTACAAGGATTTGCGGGATTCTTTTTCCTTTTGTTTCTTATTTTGATTATTGTGAGAGATCTTGGTGTGAGCATGAGCGAGGGCGAATTGAGTGCAGGTCCCGCTGCTCCGCCTCCCAGGCGTATTGCCAAACGCACCAAGCCTCGTCGACGGCTTATCGATGAGATGCCTGGTAAACATCTAATCCTCGCCGCTACTGCTACTGCCCGTACTCCGTACTTACTTTTGTTGAATTCCCTTCAGAGGTCGAGCCGAACACGGAGGAGGCGAATGGGACTCCTCTGCCCGAGCTAGCGCAAGAGACCGATGCTAGTACAGGCCTCCTCCCTGCGCCCCCTTTCGCGCCAACTGGCGCCACCCGGGTGGTGCATGCTTAACCTCCTTGGCCTGGCACCACAGTGCTGCAGGCGGAGGCGGCGCAGGAGCTGGCCGAGCGGCTAGACACCCTTAGGCAGCTGGCAAACGAGCTGGACCACGACCGGTGGCGTCTGCCAGAAGGCCCCACCACCCTCCTCTGAAGCTCGCTCTCTTGTCTTTCCGTTGTTCATCTTTCCCGTGTAGATACATCACCGCAGTTCAGGCGCACTGCACTCCCTCTCGTGTGTGTGTGGTGGTGGTGGTGTGTCCAGTTACTTGCTCCATGCTTCTTGGCCAGCAGCTAAGAGTCATTCGGTGCTAAGGTACAGCATACCCTCTCGTGCCTGCTGGTGCTCCTTGTGCTTGTTAACGTGTAAGTATTTACAGAGCTACATACGAGCTCAACTGAATATATGTTTGATACATTATCCCTCTTTCTCCTTCTTCATGACATATCTCATGACGTGGCTCTCTTCGTCAGGCCACCTTGATGTTCTTTCGTTCACTCGAGCTTGGGGCCAGAGGAGATATGCTTGGCCACTCGGGCTGTGACGCTGGCGATGAGGCCCGATACGGTGAAGATGCCGCCGACGATGGCGCACAGCTGCAGGAGGAAGTGGCCCAGCGAGCCGCGGCCGCGCGTGATCTTGACCGTGATGGGCGAGATGTCGTACTTGAAGTAGACCGACGGGGTCTTGCCCTCGGGCGTCGCCACGTCGTTGAAGTTGTACGTGAACTGGTACGTGTGCTTCGTCCTGCCGTCAGGGCTGCATCCAGAGCAAGAGAGGTACCAGGTCAGTTACCATGTTGTGTGTTGTGTGTGTGGCGCGCGTGTCTGTGTCGTTGATGTGGGCTGGTGAACGTACAACTCAAGGATGGTGGGGACGATCTGGATGTAGTACTCGTAGGACACGCCCACACCGTTCTTCCGCTGGCTGTTGGCCTTGGTGATGCCGTCGAGCGGACGGAAGAGGCCCACCACGTCGTCGTCCGTGTCCTGGTCCCTGGCCTGCGCGTTCAGCTCGGCCACCACGTTGGAGTGCCAGTTGCGCCACGCCGGAACCGACACGCCCGACGGATAGAAAACTGGGCCATCAACACCAGGTCAGTCTTTGCCCCACTGCTGACGTCAGCGGGAGACATGATTGGAGGGCTCACCTCGGGGCGAGTCGGTGAAGAAGAAGGAGTTGATGTTGTGCTGCATGTCGATGTCCTGCGCCTGGACGTTGCGGCCGTGGGTGGACAGGTGGAAGTTGCCGGGCACCTTGGGCACGTTGATGTAGCCCGCGATGCTGCAGCCGGACAGCTCCGAATCCGGGCTCTCCATGTGGAGCTTCACGATCGACTTTTCCTGGAAGTCTTCCACGCCTCCTCCCTTCACAGCCACCACAGTTCCACCACCAGGTGAGCAGAGTGCGCGCGTGCGCGTGCGCGTGCGGTGGTGCGCGTGCGGTGTGTCGCTTACCAATACGTCTTCCGTGTCGAGTGCAATGACGTAGCAGGGAATGCGTGGGACTGTGACGTTGATGTTGATCCGTATCTTCTCCAGGTTCCTGGGCGTATCGACCAGCATCTGTGTCTCCGTCTTGATAGACGCGTAGCAATATCTGTGTGCGATGCCGAAGCGAATGAGCCAACTCATCAACCAGGCTTCACGCATGGAAACCGCAGGTGTGGCAGGCAGCTGGGACGACGTACACTTCCCAGCTGATGAGCATGGCCATGATGGTGAGGCACACGAGCGAGACGATGGCGCCGGGAACGGAGCCCTTCGTCAGGTCCTTCGGCACCCGCCTGTAGAGATCGAAGCCTGAACCGCGACAACACTGAGTCAGGCAAGGCCTCTTATGAATCAGAGTGCTTAAAAAAAGAGATGTGTTATGTTTGGCTAACACTTACTCTTGAGCAATCCAAGCATCGAATGCGCCATGATGATGATGAAAAGAAGAAGGATACAAGCGAGAGAGATAGTTTGAAGGTTTGAATGAAGGAAGAGACAGACAAGGCACTTTATGCCCGGGGCACAGGTGGTGCATCGGTGAGCTCACGGGGCTCGAGAGACGCGGGGATCAGAAATGTCGCGTGGATGATGAGGAAGGAAAGCCATCGTCAAGCAGGAGCCGAGCGCGCTAAGCTCTGTGCCAGTCTGTGGTGTGATGTGCTCCAGTTTCTGATCCTCTCGTGTTTTTCACCCGAGATGACCGTTCCCTGGCATGAAGACCAGAGAGCCGGCGTTCGAGTGTCGCCCTGGCTTGACGCGGCGGGGGCACACCTCACTCGACGCCTTCGACGCCCTCACGGGGGTGGAGGGCAGGCCGTCAGACTTCCGTTCAGTTCTCGCCAGGCACGTAACCCGAGCTACGTAACACAAGCAACAACCAATGACAGCACGAACAAGCTGTTTAGTTCCGTTTCTTATATTTCGAGGGATTCTCACCAACCACAATAGTGTTAGACCACTTCAACTAGTCTTCAAGACATGAAAGGGGTTTTGCAAACATTTCTTCTCCTGTACTACGACATATTTGGGTCCACAACTTTGAAACGTGGTCTTAACTTATTGGCTGGTTTCGGAGGAGGTGCTGGCGGGTGGGGCGAGCTGCTTGATGACTCGGCACGGATTGCCTGCGGCCAGCACGTTGGCCGGGATGTCTTTGGTGACTACGCTGCCGGCGCCGATGGTCGTGTTGTCCCCGATGGTCACGCCGGGGCACACGATGGCCCCACCACCCAACCACACATTGTTGCCGATCTTGATCGGCTTGGCCAGCTCCGGCCCCTTCGTGTGCATACGAACAAAGCGTGAGTTCGCCCACTCGACGCTGTGTGCGTGTAACACGTGGACACGCACGACACGCACCGCACACACACAAACCGCAAGAAAGTGCACCTTGATGCGCTCAGCAGCGTCGAGCGGGTGGGTGGCGGCGTAGAGCTGCACCTTGGGCGCGCACAGAACGTTGTCGCCGATCTCCACCATCGCGCAATCGAGGATAACGCAGTCGAAGTTCATGTAGAACCCCTTGCCCACCTTGATGTGCGTCCCGTAGTCGCAGTAGAAGGGCGGTTCGATGTAGGCACCCTCGCCACCCGCACCCAACAGCTCCTTCAGCAGCGCCGACCGCTTGTCCGGCTCCTCCTATTTATTTTGATTTTGTTAGAATTATTATTTATTTATTTATTTATTCTTGCATTTTTCCTTTTTAAGAAAATAGAATAAATAAATAACCGACTAAGGAATACCTCGGTGGTGGCGTTGTGTTCTCGAAGGAGACGGCGGGCGCGGTGGCGCATGCGGACGAGTTCGGGGTCCCAGGCCTCGTATGGCAGCCCGCTCAGCATGCGCTCCCTCTGCGTCATCTCGGCTGGTGTCTGCACACGACACGCGGGGGGGGGGGTCAGCTCACAAACCACACTGACGGCGCTGCAGCAGTGGGGCACCTCCATCGCGCTCTCTGAGTTGCTGTTGCTTGAGTGTTGGGTTGGCGTTATGGTGATGGTGGAAGAGCGCTGGCCGGAGCCAGTGACGTGGAGAGCTTTGGGTGGCCGCTGCCCAACTAAAGAATGTCAGCAATTGCCTGACACGGCTAACAGCGGTGCCGCCGACAGGGTTCGAAACGACGCCCATCATCCCTGGCCATTGCTGCAGAGCGGCTTCTTGATCGCAGTGGATGGACTGCTTTCATCAAGATACATGACAGCATCCACCGTAGCTGCAGGCTCAGTGGGCTCGTGCTCTGCCCGTGATGCTTGCATTTCCTCTTCGCTTTCGCCCGCCACCACGGCTGCTGCTGCGCCGACGTGCTCCTGGTCCACGAAATTCCCCTCGATAAATTTCGTTTGATTGGCCATTGGCCCGTTTGAAAAACTGTAGTTCTTCGCTTTAGGGCGTGGAGACCGTTGCCGTGTTGTTTCTTATCTTGTACTGGTGGAGAGGAGGCGAAAGAGCGAAGAAGCACCGTACGGGCAGGGCCAGCGAATAGCCACACTCACTCGAGTGCGCTCACGTGGGGTGGGTTTTGAACGGAGTGCGGTGTGCGGTGGTGCGTGAGACGAGCTCCGTCCGACCACGAAGACGAAGAGAATAGATGAAGAGAAGACCGTTGGGCGGAAAAGCGAAGAAAGAACGAAACGCGACGATTTGAGTCGATTTTTCGATCTCTCGAGGAACGAGATTTGACTTGTTCTCCGCCCGGGAGGACAGAGAAAAGATGATGAACGAACCATCGTCGGTGGTGGGGGATGAACAGCCGGCCGCCCCCAATCAGCAGCAGGGCATGTTCGCCAAGTTCGCGCGCAAGAACCTGGCCAAGACCAAGTCGGCACCCGACCTCGTGGGCAAGAAGAACGCGATACAGGCGCCGTCACAGCAGAAGAAGGACGAGAGAGACGACAAGAAGGTGAAGCAGATGACGGCCAACTCGATCGCGCAACTCGAGGCCGAACTGCGACGCGAGAACGAAAAGCTGGAGCGGCTGGTTGAACGTAAGAAGAAGCGACGCAGCCTCAAGGAGAAGGAGGTAAGAGGCGACCTTCTGCCACCTCTACAAGATGACGACGCAGCCACGAAGAAGAAGAAGGAGGATGGAGGTAATGGAAGCCTCGAGAGGATGGAAGAAGAGGACAAGAAGAAGAGGAGGAGCAAGAAGCGTGCATCGGGCGAGAGTAGCGGCAAGTCATCTTCGGGAGCTGCCCACTACATCTCCAATCTCATCAGCTCATCGAAGGAAAGAAAGAAGGAGAAGAGGGAGAAGAAGAAGGAGAGGAAGGACGAGAAGAAGGCAGAGAAGCAGAGGAAAAAGAGGGAGAAGCGCTCATCGTCATCTTCGCTCGGTACCCCTGCCGCAAACAACAACAGCACCAACGTTCCCAAGCCCTCGTCCTACTCGCTCAACTCGATCCAAGCTACCAAGATCCTTCGAGACGCCAACATCGACCCCGCCACCACCGCTCGAGGCACCTCCTTCTCCACTTCGACATCTACATCGCTCGGCGGCGGCGGTGGCGCTCCGCCGCTGGCCTTTGGCTCGGGCTCCTCCAACAGCGTGCGCTTCCGGGACCCGAGCTCGCCGCTGGGCTCGGCCAAGTCGACCTCGGCAGCGGCGATGCCGCTGTCCGCCCGGGCGCCACCTACGAACAAGACTGAGAGCGGCGCGGCGGGCGCGGCCACGAGCCGGGGGCACAGGGCGACGATGGCGCCGGGCGTGCCGCTGGTGCTCGGCGGCGCCGGCGCGGCGGATCAATTGAATCAGGTCGATGGGGACTACATGAAGAAGATGGCGCGGCATGAGCTGCAGGCCTACCAGCAGAGTCAAGGCGACGAGACCGTGCTGCGGCGAGCCATCCGCAACAAGTACCTGCTGCACGTCTCAGTGGAGGGTACTGCTCCAACTTATCTGTCGCTTTCGCTTTCGCTCTTCGTTCTTATTCTTGGCCGTTCGTGTGTTCTGAATCTGTGTGCTGCATAGCTGGGCACGACGACGTCGTGCGATTCCTGGTGAACAACAAGAAGCTCAAACTCAACACGCCTGACGCCATGGTATAACAATCATCATCCTCATCATCATCTCTAAGATCAATGTTTGAGCTCAAGATTCCGTCCATTCGTACTTACCCCCCCTCTCTCTTTCTTTCTCGTAGGGCTGGACTCCTCTGCACTGCGCTTGCGCTGCCGGACATGTGAATATCATCCTCTTTCTCCTCTCCAAGAAACGGTACGTGCGTATGAAGTCAGCCCCACTCCCGAGGCCCGCAGGCGCTCGCACTTGCTAATTTTCTTAACTCTCTCTCTTTTCTCCCTCGCAGAACGAATGTACAGAAGGTCACGAGCGATGGCTGCACAGCTCTCCATTATCTCATTCGCCATTTCCCCGACCCGTTCGCTCCCGACTACAACGAACTCCTGGAAAAAGTACGTGAGCGCCTCTGCCCGTGCAGTACAATCATTTGCTTCGCTGCTAACCACAAACACCACACCCACTCCTCGAACACACAGTATTCGGACGTCGCCAACCGTTTGGTATCCATCGGATGCGATGTCAACGCCACGAACCGGTATGCCTCACATCCGCTTCCCAGTGTTCCCTGAGAAGGCTCGCTCACGACTTGGCTTCATGTCTTCACCACTGCTCCTCGCAGGAATGGAGAAACGGTTCTCCACTATGCGGCCTTCCGGGGAAAGTCGACCGCGGTCCGTTATCTGCTCGCGCATCGGGATTGGGACCTCGATATCAACGCTACCACCAAGTATGGCGCCTTCGCTTTCGTTCTTTTTCTTATCGGAGCCTGGCTTTGGGAATAGGAGCTAAACTCGCATCATTTTCCAGTGCGGGAGAGACGGCTCTGCATCTGGCGTGTTACAGCGGGAGTCTCGATACCGTAAATGCGCTCCTCGAGAGCCGGGCGGCCACCAACATCGTGGGCATCAACGGCACGCCGTTGGACATCGCCAAGCGGTACACACAACTCACAAACTCAAACTTGTTTCCCCTCGTGGTGCCCTCGTTCTCATGACCTTCACTCTATTACGTCCGTCATTCAGCCAAAACGACAAGCGGCTTGTCATGGCTCTGCTCAAGCACAAACAAAAGAAGGAACCTTCCAACTATCGTATGAACCGGGACGACGCTCAGTATCTGGGCTATGCCTACTCATCCGCCGGGTACCTGTCCACCCGTGTGTGCGTGTGTGTGTGTGTGGTGTGTTGTCGCGTGCGTGTGCGGTGGTAGCTCATGCGGTGCTGTGCGTGCAGTGAGGACGGCGACATGGACGAGACGACGGAGGCCGAATTCATATCCGACGTCGAACCGGAGGACTCCTCGCGGCATCGCCATCGGCGCAACGTGCTGGCGAGAACGCCAACCCGCGATCACACGGAGCGAGAGGAAGAGGAGGAGCTTTTCTTCGGCTCGAACAAGGCCGTCGTGGTGGGCCACCGCCAACAGCAGCACCACCAGCATCAGAACGGCTCGCCCATGCGACCCGTGGCTGCCTTCTCTTCGCCGTGGCGCCGTTCGCTGGTCCTTCTCGAGAGCGAGAAGGTCGCGGAGCGCACCTCCCGCGGTCAACCGACTTCGACGCAGTCGCCGTCGACGCGTGAGGGCAATGCGACCCGGGC
Organism: Acanthamoeba castellanii str. Neff; assembly: GCF_000313135.1. Classification (NCBI taxonomy): domain Eukaryota; phylum Discosea; order Longamoebia; family Acanthamoebidae; genus Acanthamoeba; species Acanthamoeba castellanii. The sequence continues at coordinate 558,619 of NW_004457532.1, forward strand.
CAATCGGAGCTATAGAGCGAGCATGCACGTGTCTAGTCCGATAAGGTCCCTCACCAGCGAGTGGGACCTCGATCCGTCGCCCAACGCCATCACCAGCGTGAGCACCGAGGACCGACGGCTCGCCAAGCGCAAGCTGTCCCGGGAGGAGCGCAAGCAGCGGCGGAAGAGCGGCGGCGCGTCCCGTCGACAGCGGAGCGTCTCGCTCAACAAGCAGCAGCAGGAGAAGAAGCGCAACGACCTCCGCGCGCAACGAAGCTTCAGCCCGCGCAAGGACTCGAGCGACGATCTGTCGTCACCCGCCGAGGTCGAGGGCAAGGGCAAGGAGAAGGTCGATGACTACGACCACGACCACGACCACAACAACGATGTCGACGTCGACAAGGCCCGCGCCGCGGCGGCCGCCATATTAAAGCGGCGCGGAAACAGGGCAGCCGGGGAGCAACAATTCGACATGAAGCCGCGGTGGGAGGAGGAGCAGGAGCAGGAGGAGGCCCAGGAAGACAACGACCACGACGACAAGAGCAGCAGCAGCGGCACCGAGGAGAAGCAGCGGCAGGCCCGCGAGCGGATGCGATCGCGCGAGCGGGAGATTCGGAAGGAGGACGACGAGGGACAACACAACGGCAGCGGCGAGCGGGTCATCCACGTGCTCGACCACACGACTGCCAGTGAAGACGACAGGAAGACCACCACCGCTGATGACGACGATGATGACGATGACGACAGCGATGGAAGCGATGCCGACAACGCCAAGAATAACAAGAAGCGAAGCGAGGCGAACATGCGGCGGGTGATCAGCTTCGACGATGAGCTGGCGCGGAAGAAGAAGAACCTGCTCAACAAGTCCGCACAGTCGGTGACACTGGATTATGCGGGCGGCGAGGCCGGCAAGCCGTCGACCAAAGCGAAAAGAGCCAAGAAGAAACGCGGCGGCGGAAAGAGCGAAGGCGAAGGCGGGAGCAGAACGAAGCGAGCGAAGAAAGAAAAGAAGAAGGGAAGCTCCACCAGGACGAGGAGCAAAAAGAAGGAGAATGACGACGGCGAGGCCGACAAAGAGAAGACGAGCAGCGCCACGCGGAAGACCAACAAGCAGAAAAAGACCGGTGCGAAGAAGGGCGCGGACGACGAGAAGAAGATCAAGGCCTGGCTCAACGAGCTCAACCTGCCCGCCGAGTATCTCCGTCTCTTCCAACAGGACGGCTTCGACGACATGAACACCATTCAGCTTATCACCGGTACACGCACCACACGACACACACACGCGGCACACACACACACACACAAGTCTGATGCTAGTGCTGTCTTTCAGAGGAGGAGCTGGCGGATATTGGAATCAGCAAGACGGGCCACCGGAAGCGAATCATGCGTTGGGTCAAGCAGAACCCGGCGTCGCCCGTCTATTCGCCGCGGTCCGCGCGCTCATCGATCGCCGGCGACGGCCTCGGCAGCTCGGAGTTCTACCTGACCGATCCCGCCGAGGCCGCGCGGATGATGGCCGCCGCCGCAGCCGCCGCCGGCAGCGGCTCGGCGTCGTCGATACCAGCTACCGGAGGGACCATGGGCAGCCGCCTGTCGTCGTTCACCTTCTCGCCCTACTCCCCCTTCGCCTTCATCAAGGCCCGAAGCGCCGGCGCCGGCGGCACCGGGCTCGCCGATCTGAACTCGCCGCACTCGATCAGCATCGACTCGCCCAAGGAAGAGCGCCGCAAGCAGCAGCAGCAGATCCAGCTGCAGCTCAAGCAGCAGTTCAACTCGCCGCACTCGATCAGCATCGAATCGCCCCAGGAGGAGCGTGCGCGCAAGCTCAAGCTTCGGTCGCTTCAGCGCAATTCGCTCGCCGCGCCGCTCGCCGCGACCGGCCGCGGCTCGGCCTTCTCAACATCGTCGCCCCTGCTGTCGGCTCGCGGAAGCAAGGCCGCCGACGGCGACAGCGCCGGCCCGAGCCTCCCGCCCGTGCGCCGCAAGAATCGGTGGGTGAGCGGCGAGGAGACCACCACGCGACCGCTGTCGCCTCTGCTCCGCACCCAGCTCGACCTCGAAGAGACCCAGCGAAGAGAGGAGGTACATCATTCAGCACATACCGCGCAGACATTCCTTGTGCATTCTTCGCACATTCCTTACGTTGTGCCCCCGTGGTGCAGGAGGAGGAGAGGGAACGACGGCTGTACACGACCTCGCCGATGGCGTCCCCGCGCAAGGTCACGATTGCGGCAACGCCGGCGATGATGGCGACCTCAGCACGCCGGCCTGAGCCGCACCAAATCTACGTCAAGAACAACATCGCGCCGACCTCCGGGTCACCGCTCTCCCCGCGCAAGCACCAGATCACCGCCATCCCGATCCCCACCACTGCCGCGTCCTCCGGCGGCTCCTCTTCGAACCACTTCCTCGCTCGGACCTTCTCCACCTCTCCTTCATCCTCTTCATCGTCTTCCTCTTCATCATCACCATCGCCTTCATCGTCGCCCACCAGCTTCTGTACGCCGTCGTCGCCGCGCCTGCCGGCCTTCACCCGCAAGCCACTGCCCCGGCCGCCCGCGTCGACAAGCACCCGGAGTTAAAATCGGAGTTCTATTTTGTGGACGGTCAATTTTTCGAATTGAAAAGAAAGAAATTAAAAAGAAAAGAAAAGAAAAGAAGAACCAGTTCTTGTGGCCCTACGGTTGCGCGTGAAGGCGTCACTTCCGGCCGAATCGCTGCGAGCTCGGTTTGAAGTAGACACAGCGCGTGAGGTGGACATGATGATGAGGACAATCCGGATGCGCTGGTGGACGGTGGCCTGCGTGGCGCTCAACCTCGCTCTGGTCCTGTGGTGGTTGAATCTCTTCCCCTTCAACCTGTTCTATTCACCCCCGCGTACGTCCCTGCCCTTCCTTCCTCCCTAGACCTGCGTCTGTCCCCTATCTTCCCTCTTCCTTCATCTTCATCTTTATTTAGCAATGTCGAGAACCGGCGAGAACGAGAACGCTTAAAAAAATAACGATCTATTTGTTCTCAAAAAAGAACGATCCCAGGCCATCCACAACGCCATCGCGCGGCTCCCCGTGCGCCTGCCCTACGAACCGTCCGACGTGGAGGTCCTCCTCTTCGGCAATCGCGACCGCTACTGCCCCACCATTCGGTACCTTCAGGGCCCTCCAACGGCGTTTTGGCCTCGGCTACTAACGCGTTGACCAATGGCAAACTTTTGTTGCACCACGTGTGCGGCACAATTCGGCAATTGTGAATGTGCACATTTTTTTAATTATTATTATTTATTTGTGACGTGTTTTTATTATTATTATTAAAAAAAGGTCGGCCATCCACACGGGCTACAAGCACATCACGTTGATGGGCTACGGCGAGGTCTTTCCGAATCGGGAGGAGGCGCTCTACATGAAGGTGCTCATGGTGCGCAACTACCTCGCCACCATACCGGGCGACCAAATCGTCGTCTTCATCGACAGCTTCGACTCCATCCTCTACGCCACCCCATCCGAGCTCCTCGCCAGCTGGCGTCGCGGCCTCGACCGCCAGAACGCGTACCTCCTACCCCTCCGCCTCTCTAGACCCCAAAAACAACACTAACGCGCGTGTCGTGTCGTGTCATTGTATTGGTCGTGTCGTGCGCAGTAATGGAAGTATTTTGTTGGGAACGGAGAGGAATCTGTGGCCGGAGGAGTGGATTCGACCAGGCTTCGAAGCGGTGAAGGCGCCGACGCCCTACGCCTTCCCCAATTCGGGGGATCTACATGGGCCGCGCCCGCGACCTGCTGGAGGCCCTCACCCGCGCTGCCATCTACGAGGAGCGCGACGACCAGCTCGCGTGGGAGCTGGTCTATGTCGATAACCCGGGCATGGTGGCGCTGGACTACCACGCCGACCTGGTGGCCAACATGTACCTCTCCTGCGACGACCTGGCCCTCCGGCCCTACGCCGGCGCCGCGTTTGAAGAAGTCGGAAAGAACGAAAGCGAAGAAGGCGAAAGAACGAAAGCGAAAGCGAAGACGAGGCCGTACAACAAGGTGACGGACGTGTTCCCGTCGGTGCTGCACTTCAACGGCCGCTCGACGGGCCAGTGCGGGATCACGGAGTACCAGCGGACGGCGTGGTGGGACCAGGCCGACTCGACCGAGGAGCGAGCGCGGCAACGCGGGCGAGAGCTCGACTTCAAACTGTGGTCTGTCTCTCGCACCCTCTACCTCTCCCGTCTTCCCTTCCCCAACATCTGCGCTTGAACATAAATCAAATTTCGTTTCGTTTCGTTTTCGTTTTGTGTTTTGTGGCCACATGTTGTTCTGCAGAGCGAGCCACACGAAGGTATCAAAGTATGAGTATGATTATGAGATAACATAACGATGGAGCACAAGTTCTACCCACCCACCACAGTTGTCGAGCTTCTCGAGTTTGAGGTGCCGCCCGGTGAGGTGGACCAATTCATTGAGGCGGACGAACGAGTGTGGACTGCCTACCTCTCGTCGTGCCCGGGCTTCCTCGACAAGCAAGGTCGGGCATCGCCCTCGCCGCTCAACCCCCCCCCCCAATGAGTGGCACTCATCGTAGTGGAGTTTGCTGCAGTGTGGGTGCGCTGCACAGAAGAGAGTTCAGGTGCGCTGCTGGACGAGAGACAGGTCGTGTGCGCGACGGTGTGGTGGGCGAGCCTGGAGCTGTGGAAGGCCATCCCACAGTCCGAGCTCGACAAGGTAACAGAGCTCATATCTCTTCCCTCTTCAGTCTGCTGCATGATACATCTCACCCACAACAACTCTACAGGTGCAAGAGCAGTTCGTGAGGGAGCTCGAGGGCAAGGAGTTCCCCATCACCAAGGCCGATGCCTTTCAACTCCGCAAGGCCGGCGGTTGTTCCAAAACTCTCTCTTCGACCAAATGAGGAAGGAGCCCTCTTGTGCCATTGGCCCATTAATTTAAATTGATTGCATTGTAACTCGGCAATTGCGCGAGCAAAAAGAGAGAGAGAAGACGACTAGGAGGAGGTCCAGTTGTTGCGGTAGATGGCGTCGGCGACCTTGATGACCTCCCCCTGCTCCTTGACGTCGTGTACGCGAATGATGTTTGCTCCACCTGTGGGTCCCGGGGGGGGGTCGAAGAAGAATGAACGCCAGTCAGACCAGAAAAAACAGAACAACAGGCAGCGGCGGCGGGTACCAGCGACAGCGGCGGTCGATGTGGCGGCGGTGCCCCAGCCACGCAGCTTGGGCTTGGTTTCGGCTTCGCCTGAAAGGAACACAGGAAAGTGAGACGAACCCCGACGATGCCGCACACACAGAAACAGCCAACCACCGCACACGACACGACACGCACGACACACCACCGCACGCGCACGTACCTCCAACAATTTTGCCGATGAAGCCCTTACGCGAGGCGCCGACCAGCATGGCGTAGCTTTCCCCCACCTAAAGCGCCGAAGGCAGATAAGAAGCTGGGACTCTTCGAGCTTAGAGAGGGGGGGGGGCTAAGAGTGATACCTCACGGTGGAGCGGCTTGAGCCGTCGGAGGATCTCCAAGTTGTGATCGGCCGTCTTGGCAAAGCCAATGCCTAAGGCACAGCGAGAACAGCAAGAAGAAGAAGAAGAAAACGTGTAAGACCTGTGCGGTGTGTGTGGTGTGTGTGTGGAAACACTTCGTACCGGCGTCGAGGATGATGTTCCATCTGGGGATACCCGCCAGCTGAGCCGAATCGGCTCGCTGCTTCAAAACGCGGGCCACCTCGTCGAGCATCTTACCGCCATAGTCGGTATTGACCGGCTGCATCATCGTCTGCGGCGTGCTGTGGTTGACATTTACCAAAAGACAAGAAGACGGCTTGTGAGGCGCCGTCGGTAACAACGGCCTGGGCCTTTGTTGTGGGTGGGTGGGTGGGGGATTTTATATACCCTCGCATGTGCATCAGCACGATCGGCACCTGGTAGTGGTGAGCCACCGACAAAATCTTCTCGTCGTACACGCCGCCGCTGATGTCGTTGATCACATCGGCGCCTGCCCACACACACACACACACACACAGCAGAATGAGCAATTGATGGAAATAGGACGGGCGGTGTTCGTGCGCTGTATAGCTTGTGTGTGCGGCTCCGCACCCACTTTGATGGCCTCCTCAGCAACGGAGGAGTAGAAGGTGTCGATCGAAATGGGGATGTTCTAGCGATGGGCAGGAATCGAGGGTCAGCTGTCCTTGGGTTGGGGAGAATGATGGGGTGGGGGAGGCAAACCTTCATCCAGGCGCAGTTGGCCTCGCTCCTGAGCGCTTGCACGAGGGGCACCACCCGCTTGACCTCCTCCTCGGCCGAGAGCAGCGTGGACCTGGGGTTGGTCGACTGCCCGCCAATGTCCAGTATGTGGGCGCCGCCCTCAACCTTAAGCCAAGGAAAGAAAAGGAAAGAAAAGAAATGCAGTAGTGTTTGCCAACCAAAGCACACATTTGAAACCAGAGCGCGTCGATCGATTGGATGGATGCAAGTCCATGGCTTACTTACCAGCTCCTTGGCATGCCTGACGGCGGTCTCGATATCGAAGCAGTCGCCACCATCGCTGAAGCTGTCGGGCGTCGCGTTGATGATGCCCTGTGCGCGTGCGGAGTGAGAAGCTCATGTCTTTGCAAGAATTCAGGAAAGGACACTCGAGTGGGTTGTAAGAGCGCACCATGACAAACGTGCGTTCGCTCCAGGTCCAGAGCTGCGAGCGGATGGGCGTAACTCGGTACAGCTTGTGCTGCGGCAGCTCATGGAACAGCTGCGCGACTGGTCCACCACCGCCTGGAGTCAGCACACACGATGTGCGATATCGCTCTCTGAGTAGAGTGGAACACTAAGCACTACGTACTCGTCTTCTTCAAAATTGGGTGCACGTAGTCCGCAGCAATGCTGAATGATAACAGCGCGAAGAAGAAGAAGGTTAGGACTTGTTTGTAACGAAAGTAGCGGGTAGTAGTGGAACGACGTACTCCTTCAGCGGACCCAGCACGAAGTCGCGCTCAGGAATTCTTGAAGAGAAGAAAAGAGAAAGGTGAGGGCTAGCCTCGAGCAAAGCTTTGGATTCTCCTTTGTTGAGTGCACAAAGGCTGACGTACCTCGAGTGGGGGATGATCAGCGATTCATCGCTGCGGTGGACGTGGATCGAGTCGTAGAACAGGATGTCAACGTCAATGCACCGCGGACCAAAGCGGATCTGATGTCAATCATGCCAATCATGCCATGAGTCTCACTATGTTGCACACCCTGGGGAAGAGCGGGGGAAGTGCAACGATCGCGCGCGAGAGAGAGAGAGAGACGCGATTACTTACCCCTCCGGTCGTGCGTCCAAGTCTCTGTTCGACGCTCTTGACCAAGTCGAGCAGCTCGCCGGGTGTGAGCTTCGTTCGAATCTGGGTTTTGTTGCGCGTGACGTGTTAGGCACCTGTAGCCGTGTAGCGGCCTTGTCGTTGTTCTCTCCTCTTTCGCGAGAGTAGTAGTGGTACCTTGCACGCGGCATTCAAGAAGGCCGGCTGATCCACTACGTAGGCCGGAGGCGTCTGCAAACGTTGAGCGGAGCCAAGAACATCAGTTGTGAGCACCAGTGCGTCGTGTGTGCGTGTGTCGTGTGGTGTGTGTCGTGTTCAATGTCGAACCTGGTAGAGGGCCGAGGTGCTGATGATGTCGCAGGACTCGGCCAGGACCTTGAGCGCCTTGTAGATGTTGTCCTCCCGCTGGCCCAGGTTGCTGCCCAGCGCCAGATAGGCCGTGTGCACGCTGTTGCTCTTCTTGGCCGCACCACCGCTGCTCTCTTCCGCCACGCCCGCCGCGTCGTCCTTGGGCTTGCCGGGACTCGCCACCACCGCCGGAGCCGCGACTGCCGGCTGTGGCTGTTGCTGGTGTTGGGCCTGAGCGGCGCTCTGCTGGAGCATGAGCGGCTCCTGCACCAGGAAGAAGTCGCGGGTGCGGTGGACCTCGACGGCGGGGCATCGGGCGAGGGAGAGGGCGCAGGGCTTCTCGACATGGACGATGGCCTCGGCGGCGCCGAACTGGACGCAGCAGATCTTGGCGATGCCGGAGCAGAGGGACTCGAGGGTGTAGTGGTGCGAGTCCTCGGTGTAGGCCACGACGGCCTTGCAGACAAGGCTGTAGTTGATGGTGTGCCGCACGTCGTCGTGTAGGGCGGCCTGCTTGATGTCGTGGAAGATGACGATGCTGATGTTGATGTTCTGCCGCTTAACGCGTTCCTCCTTGTTGACGCCCAGGATGGCCTGCACCATCAGATCCTTGATGAAGATCTTGTCCTTTGCCGGCATAGACGTGGACGTAGAAGAAGTTGCTGATGTGGGGGCGAGATGATTCATATTTGATCGCGATTGGTCTGTGGCCGATTTCGAAAATCTCGAACGGTGTGTAGGGGTAATGGTTTATGCAAAAGTTGCACAAACAGCGGAGTCGTCGAGGGCGGAATGATACGCCACGTAAACAGCACAACAGCTCAGCCGAGCTTCTCGTTGCAGGTCGTATATCCCAGATCCCAAGCACGCGACAGACGGCCAGCCGTAGGTGCGAAAGCAGAAGTGGAAAGAAACTTGGCGCCACAGAAAACAAAAAAGAGCAAAAATGCGTTTTCGGAATCTGACGAATTTCACGTCAAATAACTCGAACATACCTTAAATACCTCAAATTATGGAACAACAACAGAATGCACACATCGCAAGATTTACGATGAGCGAGATGGACGGAAACAGCGAGGATGACGATAGTAATCAAGGAACGGATTCCTCTGCCGTGTCGGAATCGGAATCGGAATCCGATTCTGATTCCGATTATGTGCCCAGCCAGAAGAAGAGGAGACAATCTGCAACGCGGAGTGTACTTAAAGATTCATCGTCAGCATCATCTCCGCCTGTGTCAGGCAAAGGGATTCGGCGCTACCTTGTGATCAAAGATGAAGTCGTCGAAGGAGACAACCCACTCCTGTTCTTGAAGAGCAAGAAGAGCAAGTGGAAGATGTTGGCCACAAGCCACCACAACGCGTCAGCGTGAGTGTGCCACCCACCATTGTCCGTACGTGCCGCCTCGTCGCAATCTCTCCACAAGCAGCCTGCACCCTCTGATCCCTGTCATGATGTCTGCAGGCGTCGAGGAAGCAGACCTGTTCGAGAGTGGAGATGAGACCAGCAACGACAGCGAGGATGACGGTACAACCACACGCTGGACACGACACGCACACGCACACGCACACGACACACGACACACGACACACGACACACGACACACTCACATGTGATTTGCGTGGTGTTCAGAGGTGATAGAAAAGATGAACCCGAGGCAGGTAAGGTCGGCCCTGCGGAAGCGCGGCATTGCCATGCAGCGCCCGCGGCCCCTGGCGCAGATGCGTGAGCTGCTGCGGGACTCGATCGAAAGGGAGAAGCGGAGGAGAGCAGAGGTCGAGCGCGAACGAGCCCAGCTCGAGAAGGAACAGCGCGAAGAAGAAGCAGAAGGAGAAGCAGAAGAAGAAGCAGGGCACGAGCGAGCGGCCAAGCGCAGGAGGAAGACGCGCCAGAGCGAGGAAGACGAAACCGAAGACGAAGACGAAACCGACGACGAAGACGAAGACGAAGAGGACGAAGAGAACAGGGATGAGAAACAAGATGAAGCTTCTGCTGTGAAGAAGGAGGCGAGGAGAGAAAAAGATACCTACCCTTTCGACCTCATGCAATCAGAACTGGCAGAGGCCCTGAAGCAAAGGTACCACCGCCCTCGCCTTCGCTGGTGCTGTTTGGCGCATTCATCACTAATCATCTATTTCTATATATCTTGGCCGGTCGTGTGTTGTAGGAACTTGTCGCGATTGGGGACGAAGAAGCAGCTGCTTACGCGTCTCGTTGTGGCGCTGCTCACGACGGGCGAGCTCACCGAGAGGCAGATGAAGGAGCGTTCCCGCCTCGTATCGCAGCGGAAGGAGGAGGCCCACCGGAAGCGCCGCGAGGCTTACCTCGATCGCGACGCGCACCGACAGCGAAGGCGCCGAGCGGCCATGCAAAAGGCGAATAGCGAAAGCGAAGACGGAGGCGAAAGCGAAAGAGCGAAGAGTGTCGATAGCGTCAACGCCGTCAACAACATCGCCAGCGAGGCGTCGGCGGCGACGATCGCGCCCAAGCTCGGGCCAAGTCGGGTCGTGGAACCGTCCGTCAAGCTACAGCGCGAGAAGCTGATGCTCGAGGAGGTGGCGGAGGAGGTCAGCAGCGTCGAGCGAGCCGCGCGGGAGAAGGCGGAGGCGAGGCGCAAGAAGCGGGAGGAGGTGGCCAAGCGCAAGCGCGAGCGGGAGGCCATCATGAACAAGCGGGACGAGCTGCAGGCGCTCAAGAAGCAGAAGCTCGAGGAGAAGCGGATGAAGGTCTTCACCGACCGGCTGCGCGAGAAGGAGAACATGCTCTACCTCCCAATCGAGGCCCTCCACAAGATGCGACCGAAGAACACCAGCCTCACCTACCGAAAGCAGGTACCCTTTTATTATTTATGTATTCATGTATTTATTTATATTTATATTTATATAAACGTTAAAACAAAAACTAACAAAACACAAAACACAAAACACAAAAATATGAATAAAAATTAGGAAATGATTGATCGCATCATGGGCCTCACGGGCGAGAAGAGGAGGAAGGAGGAGTGGACGGAGGCCAACGAGGCCGAAGTCGTCCGCGCGCTCGTGGCGGAGGGCGGAACGCTTGCCTTGGGCAAACTCAAGCGCCGCTTTGGGCAATTCCACGCCGATCGCCTGCAGAGTATCATGGCCCAAGTCGCCGCTCTAAAAGAGTACGCCCCGCCTGTGCGTGTGCTGTGCGGTGTGTGCGGTGTGTGCGTTTCAGGCAACCCTCACACGATGGTGTTGGCCACAGGGAAGAGGCCGACGAAGCCGACGAAGCGGACGATCAGCCAGCGCCACCGCAACCCACGCCACGACGACGACGTGTCGCAGTTCCCAAGCCTCAATCGCCCGACGAGCAACTCGAGGTGACCCTGCAGCCCGTCTCCCTCGACGAACTTCTCGACTACCGGTACGCCAAGCCACCCAGCGCCACACACGGCACACGGCACAGCACACGACACGGCACACGCCACGTCATCATTGAGCTCAGTTCGGGGTCGGCACAGGTCGTTGCTCGAATCGTTTCCTACGGAGCTGCCCAAGAAGGAGGAGCAGCTCGAATCGCTCCTCTTCGGCGCGCCCGATGTACTCTCCATGCGCGCAGCCAACATGTTTTGGCCGGACGACGGCGGTGACGTGGAGTGGGATCTCTGCGACCAGGCCCACTACATGGACGACCACGAATACGCCGACCCAGCCCTCTCCATACCTTTTTCCTCTCCATCCTCTCCTTCATCTTCATCTTCATCTTCATCTTCAACATCATCGTCGTCGTCATCATCATCTTCGTCGTCGAGTGTGGCCACGAGCGAACTGCCGCTGCGCGTGTTCCTCGAACAGCTCCACCGGCAGTCGCAAGAGGTATATTCCTCCTCGTCGTCGAGCTTTCTTTTCTTCTCAATCAACGCTGACGTCCCGCTCGCCTCTCCACAGCGGCGGCGGGTCAAAAAAGAGATCAGGCGACTGCCGCGCGACGTGCGCGAGCAGATGGTGGCCAAGGCCCAGGGCTTCCTGGGCCAGTTCTTGCAGGTCATGGAGCACGAGGAGGCCAAGCGCAGGGCAGTGCGGGAGAGTAGCCCGACCAGCCGCCAGAAGACCCGCGAGAGGCAGGCGCGACTCGCCTCAGCCATCGGCGAACAGCGCAAGGCCACCGGCGGAGACACCGACACACACCTCGACGCCCCGCCAGCCGAGGCCGCCGCCGAAGTGGTCGCTGAGCCACCGGAGAGCGCGGGCAGCGTCGATCGCGACGCGGGCGACGACGCCAGCGAGACCCAGGCGTCGTCGTGCGGCGGCGAGCACCTCTCGGTCCACCCCACGGCCAAGCAGGAGCAGCAGGCGCTGCGATGGTGGGAGGCGCGCCAGGTCCTGTACGACCCACTGGAGCAGATCAACTGGCGCACCGTCGCCAATCTCGGCTTCAAGTACGCCGACGACCTGGACTTGCCCGACGAGTGCGTCATCATCCCCATGTGTCGTGTGTGCGTGTGTGCGGCGGTGCGTGTGCGGTCTGCTGACGTGGCACGAGCTGTGTCCAGAGTGTTCCAGCGGACCAAGAAGCGGCTGCTCGCGCTCTACGGCGAGAAGGAGACGCAGGACACAGGCACGCGGGTGGGTAACGAAGGCATCTTCGCCCCGCATCGCTACAACCTCGCCCGCATCGCCGAACTGCAGGCCGCCTACGACCACTACCGCGACCACCCGGTCGCCTTCTTTCCCAGGAAGCACGAACCATGACCCACCCCGACCTGCACACAACTATTTATGTTATGCATACGTGTAGTACGCCGTGCACGCTCTACATTCCTGGCAACAAACTGGGGGAAGGAATGTAGCTCTAGGAGCTGTAGGCGACGTAGTCGGAGGAGTAACCGCGGTGGCCGTGCTTCCCCTTGTTGCGGATGTAGAGCACGGCGACGACGACGAGGGCCGACACGATCAGCGTGCCCACGATCGAACCGATCACCGCCCCCGCGATCTTGCCGCCCACGTCGTCGTCACCGCTGTTCTTGGACCCTGCGGCATTGCGTCATCGTCGTAGTCACCACAGACACGACACAATGGCACACACGACCGTCAGCAAAAAGTGTGGTGGCATTTGTTAATTTCTGTGTACCTTGGCTGCTGCTGGCGGGCGGGTCCCAGAGCGAGGTGCATACGAGCCACACCTTCTCGCCGATCTCAGAGCCGGCGGCGAGGGCGTCCTCGTTGCCCGACTTGATGTGGAACCCAGCGTGGATCCTGCTCTCGCCGGCCGCCACCGCCGCCTCCGAGTAGGTCTTCCAACTGTGTCGCCGCAAGTCAGTGTGTGTCGAGTGCCGCGTGTCGTGTGTGTCGCGTGTCGTGCTCGTACGTGAGGGTGATGTTGGTGGCGGGCACGTAGCCGGGCGTGCCTGGTCCGGTGTTGGGCTTGTCGGTGACGCCGGCGATGTAGCGCGGGTCGCTGGTGTTGGTGATCTTGGGCTCCCTGAACGACGCGCCCTCGGGCACCACCACGGGATTGCCGTGGTACACGTCCGACTTGAGGAAACGCTGCAGCACGACCGCCGATGCCGCCGTGAAGGTGCTGTGGCCTGCGCAGTTCAGGTCAGCACTCATTTCTATATTTTTATATTTAATATAAATATAAAAATAAAAAATAAAAAACAATATAATAATACCAGAGGGGTACTCGGAGAAGGGCGGGGTGGCGATGTAGGGCTGCCAGTGGCTGCCGTTGATGAGGCCGCGGCCCTGATAGGGACCCATCCACGCCTCGGCCGTGGTGTTGGCGAAGAGGCACGGAATGACCGTGGTCGGCCTGCCCGAGGTGTAGATCCGCTTGTAGGTCCAGCACGACACCGACGCGTCCCACACAGCCACGCCTGACCCACCACGGCACCAACGAACCAATCAACAACTTCGATTTTACCGAGACAGGCGGTCATTGGCCAACTGGCTGCGCACCTTGGGCGAAGAGCAGCTTCACGGTGTCGGGAAGCGAGAGCTTGAGATTGCGCGCGGAGTCAAAGGTGATCTTGTAGAACAGCTCGGAGCCCGAGGCGTAGGCCTGCGCTCCCCAAAACCGCCGGCAGGTGATTAGTGCGGGAATGAAAGAAAAAGAGAGAAAGAGTGGACCTGCCGACGAGTACCCAAAACTCGGCGTCGACTTTCTGTACGTCGGTCAGGTTGGCGCTGTAGGCGAACAAGTCAAAGAACTGCTGGCGGAACTCGGCCTCGCGAGCGGTGTTGGGCATCGGCGGGCCGGGCATCACCACCTCCGTCGCACTGTCATTGCCCGATTACGGGACGTCAGCAAAGGGGAACAAAAGAAAGAGCGAAGAGTGACATAAAGAGCGAAAGAGAAGAGGAGAGGGGGGATTGCCTGTTGAGAGCGAAGGGGGTGACAAAGGGCATGTAGGGGACGTTGAACTCCTGCACGGTACCGTCGTCTTCCTTGAGCGGCGTCCAGTGGTCGAGCGAATTTATGCCCTTGCAGGGATCGTTCTTGATCTCTTCGAGCGACTTGGGCGCATTCATCGGCTGGTAGTTGCTGCGTCAAAAAACACACGCACACGCACACCACACAACAACACAACACAACACAACACGGCACAACACGCGAATTCACGGGTAAGTAGGGGCCGTCACGAGTCCGTGTATCTGGCCAGGCGCGTGCCTGTAGTCGGCGTAGGGCTCATTGGGATGGATTGATCCGGGGTGATCGCCCTCCGAGTTGGTGCCGTCGAGTCTCGCCGCCCCGATAATGCGTGCCGCCAGAAAGTTACCCACGCTAGACATCGTCGTGTGTCGTGTGTCGTGTGCCGTGTGTCGCGCGTCGTGTGTGTCACATGTGTCGTTTGTGAGTTGCGTAAACGGAGAGCGTTAGAGAATTTCGCGGGAGTAAGAGAAATGAAGGCGCGTACCCAGCCGGCGTCTTGGTGTCGGTACCGTTGACTGCCGGATCATAGCCCAGCGATTGAAGCTTGGCCTTGGCCGCCTCCAGGACTAGAGGCTCCTCCTGCAAACAGTCAACCAACCGTCAGGCGCGCCGCACGAATGTATGCGCGAAACCTGTGCGTCACGCGGCAATGGGCGCGTTTCGTTGGCGGTGGAGGTGAGGGTGAGGGTGCGTACGACATGCATGAATTCAAAGAGGCGGTAGGCGGCGTAGGAGATGGCCTTGTTGATGTCGGCGCTGCTGCCCCGCATGCGCGGGACCTTGCTCTGCTCGTACCTGTACGTGGACGGAATGGCCTGCGCCGAAGCGAAAGCATTGCGCTCAACTCCCGTCACAGTCCCCAAATACACGCTCAACACACCGGTGCCCACGTACCTTGGAGTCGTAGACCGCCCAGGCATCGTAGACGGCCGAAGTCAGCAGGAAGATGGCCCGCGACTGGCCCACGGCTGTCGCCTTTTGTCGTGACCACGCCAATTTTTATTTTTTATTTTGATTAAAATAAACTGTTATAATCGCAAAAAAGAAAGGGGGGTGGGGTTGCGTACTCGGTTGGGTCCGCGGACGGGACCAGAGCCGAGAGGCGCGAAGAGGACACGGTCCTGCAGTTCGTACCACTGCAGTGCGATGTTGTCGGCAGCCTCGACGCGTGTGACTCCGCCGCTGAAGGCGAGAGCCAGAACCACGCACAGCGCGGCCTGGAGGAGTAAGGTCGAACGTGGACACATGGCTTGCGGCACAAAAAGAGAAGAAAGAAGAAGAAAACGAAAACGAAAGAACTGAAAAATGAAGATACGAGACTTGGCGCGTTCCCTACTGGGAGATGCAGCTCCGACTGATCGTTGGGGAGAATGAAAGGGCGAGCGGAGGAAGAGTGTAGGTGAAAGGTGAACGGTCACGGACCGGCGCGGTTGCGCTCACATGCGCGGCAGAAGAACAGAACGCCGGGCTGGACTTCGCTCTTGGCCGTTCCCTGGCACTTGAGGTGGAACCACCGCTGGCATGCGTCGCATTGGAACATCTCCGTGCCCTCGTCGCTTGAAGGAGAGCCACAGTCGCTAGCGCAGCTGTGCCACCCCTCTCGCTCACGGTCGGGGTTAGGCTTCCTTCCCCTGTACACCCCCATATCAGTACTCAGCTCTAGCATGGTCGGTGAAGTGGTTGGATTAGTGTACCTGGCTGGCTTGGGAGGCGGCAGTGGTTGGCAGGCAGAATCGCCGAGTATGGAGGCGAGCTCACTCTCTTCGAGTTCGATCTGTCATTATAGCTGGAGGTGAACAGTGGCCTTCTGCTAGAGGAGCTTTGCGGGTACGTGCCTCGGTCAAGCTGTCGCCGTCGTCGTTC
This sequence comes from Acanthamoeba castellanii str. Neff, assembly GCF_000313135.1. NCBI lineage: Eukaryota > Discosea > Longamoebia > Acanthamoebidae > Acanthamoeba > Acanthamoeba castellanii. The sequence continues at coordinate 574,507 of NW_004457532.1, forward strand.
TCTGATTTTGAGGCGACAGCGCTGGACTGGATGCTCTGCTGAAGTCGCTGACTGAGTCGTTGATTATATCGTCGGCGCGAGAACCTGCTCGATGTCGTTGGAATCAGTGTCGAGTCGCCAAGAGTTGCCCCAACCAAGCTTACGGCGTACCATGTCGATATGCGCACTGTACTGGTCCCCATCTGATCTGCGAGTGTCTTCTTGGCGGAGTGGGAAGGCAGGGGATCGACCAGGAAGAACGCCTTCAGGGTGTCGAGCTCGTGGGGCTTAAACTTCTGGGCAGCCTTTCTCTTTTGCTGAGGAGCGCCGTGGAGACCGGCCTGGCTCGATCCCGCAGGGGCAGCAACTGAGGCCACTACGTGCTTGCTGTCGGTCTCCAGGGAGTTGGAAGTGAGGAGCTCCTGCGTTCCGGCCTCATCCGACAGCTCCGACGGGATCAGGCTGTGATCGTCGCCGGGCCAAGAAGAATCGGCTTCGAGGAAGTCCTGGAGCAGGACGGATTCGTCCACCTCCTCCCACATGTCGCCGTCGAGTGGCTCAGAAGAGTCCATGAGGGCCAGAGTCGCCTCGCTCAGTTCACTGCCCTGCGCCTGTGGCGCGAGCAGCTTGTTGTTGGCGACCTCGCCGATGCTCGGGGCTGTGCTGGTCTCCACCGTCCGTTCCTCGTTCTCTGCTGGCTTTGGGCGCTCCTCTATCTCCTTCTTATTCTTCTCCTTCTTTTCTTTCCTGGTTGCTTTCGTTGCCCTCTTCTGTCTCCTCTTGCTCCTCTCCGACTTGTTCTTCTTTGTCGATTTCTCCTTTGACTTCTGCGAGTGGCTCTCTTCTTGGCTCTTCTTTCTCTTCCGAGTAGAGGGTGATCGCGTACGTTTGGCTGGGGCTGCAGAGACCATCGCTCGAAGCGAGGAAACCACCGCAGAGATGGCTGGCAGACTCCCTCCCGAAGGCAGCCCTGCGTGCTCAGTCTGAACCTCCGACGTTGTGGCTGCCGACGCCAGAGCGTTCCACATGCTCATGTTGCTCTTGACGCGTGACTGCTGTTGAGCTGTGGCTTCTCTGTCGCTGGCTATGTAGAGAGGTCGTTGCCTGCTGCGCTTCCTGTGCCTCTACACAAGGAAATGAAATTTCTGTTCAAATTTCCTGTTGCAAAGAGGTTGCCGTTGAGGTTTTGGCGCCAAGTTGGAGTTCAGATTTGTCTGAGGCAGATCTGAGCAGGGTCGAGATCAACACAATCCAGGTGACAATCTGAACTGACAGTACCATACAAGCACACCCTGTTCTTGTCCACTCATCAGCAGGGCCTCAAGCTGAAGACACTGCTGTGTCATTCCAAGAAGGACCAGCATCAAGACTGCAATGAGGTCAATGACAATGTGCTGATGACGCCCATGCCAACACCTTCCTCACAGAAGCATGCTCTCAGACGTCCACTTGCCTTCCAGCCCACACCTGCCTCAGCACCCAGAGGCCACCACATCAAGTCCACCCAGAGTGCCACCAGCCACAATGACAATTCCAATGACAATGACAATGACAAGCAGAGGGAGAAGGCAGTGAGGATGAAGAGGCCAAAGGCTGCCTGGAGCGCCAAGCACTAGGACTTGGAAGAGAGACTGGCAGAGAAGAAGAAACAGTCAAAAATGATGAAGTGCAAGAGTGTGAGCACCAGTGAAGGGTAATCCAATGAGGAGGAAGAGGATGAAATAGAGAAGAAGGAGATCATTTGCAAATGTAAGGTGATAGAGGCGCACAAGGGCTGTAAGGCCATGCCAATTGTTGAGGACAAAGAGGAGGAAGATGATGACAGTGCCTCTTTGGAAGAGCTGAGCAACCATCATGTGGACAAAGTGGCAGAAGACAGCAAGGATGTTGAGGAAGTTAAGGAAGATGTGGTGGTTGAGGAAGATGAACTCATGGATGGGCAGGAGGAGTACCAGGAAGAAGAGGAGGAAGATGATGACAGTGACTTGGATGGCAAAGAAGTGGAAGATCTGGCATCACTGGTGATCTACAGGCTCAAGGCCCTCAACCTCCTTAACTCTCCCAAGCCTATCAATGCATCCAATGTTGCACTGCAGAGCTCATCTCATGCCTTGAGCTGCCCTGCTGACATCAATGTCCCTGCTGGTGTTGAGCAAGCTGACAAAGATGTTGAAGCCAGCATTGATGTTCCATCAGAGGACAAAGCAGCCAAGGAGGAGCTGGAGGAGGAGGACATCAGCTCAGAAACAGAGGACAAAGAGCTTCTGGCTGAGGAGGGAGAATGATGACCAGTGGATCTTGGGGAGGCAGCAAACCCAGCTGTGGATTCATATATAAGAAGAGGTGGAAACTTGTGGTCATTTGAAATGAGAGGTCCAGTCATTTTGAAAAGTGATTTTGTTTGTGAGTTTAAGCTCATAAAAATACTTTTAACAACTCAAAAATAGTTTTATTTTAAGAATAGCAAGACAAAATTGGGAGCATCTTGAGAAATGGCAGATTAAAATACCATCATAATGAGAGATATGATGCTGTAACTGGGCCATCAGTCAAGCTCTGGAATGACCAATTTCTATCATGTACATGTTTTGGTACACTTACTTTATTGTGTACGCGTACGTGATGACTACGCACGTTTTTTTCGGTCCTTTCCTGCACGGCTGGCGCACAGAACCATAAAAGGAAAAATCACGGCTGCTGGGATTTAACTGGACAAAAAGTGAATTTTTATCTCAATATCACTTATAAGCAGCAGTCTAGCATGTCAAAATCACACATGCAGATCAAAATCTTCAAAACTGACCTGTAAATCAAAAATGTCAAATCTCACATGATTTTAGCACAACAAAAATCCCACAGTCATTTGTGACCTCTCATTTCAAATGACCACAAGTTTGGAGGCAGTGCACAGCTATGAGGTGGCAGAAGAGGCTGTTGATGATGCCTCACCTGAAGAAAAGGGAGGTGAAGAAAATGTTGAAGGTGAGGTGCAAGTCTGTGAGAGTGAGTATGAGCATAAGCCAGTTAGTGAGGACAATGATGACAATGATGACAAGAACAACAAAGTTGTCAGAGCAGAGGATAGCAACATCAGTGCTGATGTGGAGGAGGACAAAGAGGATGAAGCCAAAGACAAAGACAAGAGCCAGTTCACCAACAAATGCAGCCAGGCCAAGTCCAAACAGGAGGAGAGTGAGGAGGAGGTGGCAGAGGAGGTGAAGAGGGCTGGTAAGAGTGTCAGCTGCAGGTCAAGACACTCACCTTCTGAGTCAAGCACCAGCAAAGCAGAAGAGGATGATGAGGTGGAGGAGGAGGAGATGAGTGTGTGCACAAAGAGCAAGCAACCCAAGGTGGAAGAGAGGAAGAAGCAACTTGATAGACTCCAGAAGAAGATTCAGGCTCACAAGCAAGTAAGGCTGATGCCAATGAAGAAGACAAAGAAGCACAATCAGGCAAAGTGCTGCAATGGGGACAGTGACAGCAACAAGGGCAGCAACAGTGTCAAGATCAGTGGCAAGAGGCTGCAAGCCCACACCAGCCAGGTGTGGAGGCTGAAACAAGAAGGCAGCCACTCTGCACAGCATGCAAGCCCCAAATCAGCCCCCAAGCCCAAGAACAATGACAAGCTCCTCAATTCAGCCTCAGCCTGGAAAATGAAGGCAGCAACATCAAGAACAAAAGCAATCAAGAGAGCAAAGTGAGTGAGAGCAAGAGTGATGACACTGCAGTGCCCACCATGACAAAGAAGCTGGAAACAAAGAACAAACAGGAGAATAAGACAGTGTCACCACCATGGTACGCCAAGACAGGTGTGATGGCATCAATCAAGTACACACAGCCTGCCATGACTCATGCCAACAACAACACAAACCAAAGCCAGCCAGCCAGCCACAGAGCCGCCAACAAGCCAAGTCACCAAGGTGATGCCAACCATTCAAGTGATGTGGACACAAAGAGGAGCCAAGAAAATGCAAAGAGGGAGCTGGAATGAAAGATGGAGGAGCTGAAGTGGAAGAAGGAAGCACTTGAGAAAACCAGAAAGAAGAAACAGCAGCAGTGTCCAAGCCAGGAGTCCAGTGAGAGCAAGAGCAAGAGTACAGAGGGTGATGACCACAATGACAGCTCAGACAGCAATGATCACATCTTGACGTCCATGGTGCACACACCTCCCTCAGGTTTGAGCATGGTGGCCACACCCACAATGCCCTTTGTCCAAACAACCAAGGGCACCATGATTGCCATGCCTTCTCCCACCACCCCAAGGCAACCTGCAGCCAACAAGGAGAACATCACTCCAGGCAACTCGAGGAAGTTGCCAGCCACTGGCCCTTGCTGTCTGCTCAATCTGACATGTGTGATTGTGTGTTCTGTCATGCATGTGCATGTGCATGTGCAGTGGTAAGCAGTCAACTTTCAGAAACAGAAGGGAGCAGACAGCACATCTGTTCAACAAGCAAATCTTTGGTGATCAGCTGCCCACTGATATGTTGATCATGTGGGCCCCTTGGCTGACCAAGACTGTGGGATGGACCATCTGCAAGGTGTGTGTGTGGCATGTGCCATGGCATGCAACACATGCTTGGTGCTTACACTTATCTGTTGTTCTTGCAGTGCATGGGAGAGCAGAGCGCAGCAATCAAGCTCTTGGTGAAGGTGCTGACCAAGTACAAGCAACTGTGCAACACACTGTGCCACAAGCTCTGCCATGCCACTGCCTGGCTGCTTGACAACACATTCAACCCTCCACACAGCCTGCTGTTCTTCAAGTGGTACCACAGCAGCGCCACACACCACTGCTCTGATCACTTGCCCCCCTTGTGTGTGTGCTCATCCTAGTCCTTGTATCACAGGGCGTGAAAGGCTGAGAAGGTGTATCCCAACCTGGACACTCCATACTTGCCACAGTGCTTTGTTTTGATATTGACTGACTTGGAGTGTCACCCTATGATTGCCCCACATGATGTGTTCATGCATTGGTACTGTGGTGTCATGTATGTGTTGTGTGAGCAACAATGCTTCATGATTGAGTTGGAGATTTTCAGGAAAACTATGCACAAATCAAACAGGAGGATCCCAACACGCCAATGAAGGAGGTCTTGAAGCTGGTCTCCCTTGCCTACCAACAGCACAAGCAACAGCAGACCAAAACAAACACCAGCAGTGACAAGTCAATGGAGCCCACCAACCCTGTTATGTGTCCTTTGCCCTACATCCCTCCTCAATCCCTGTGCCACAAATGAAGTGCTGTAAACTACTTTTTATAAAAGAGGCTTGTAAAGGATGACAGTGGAGGAGTCTTCCAGCTGTTTGCAGGTGACAGGCTTTATTGGGCTTGCTCAACCCTGTGCCAGTGGTGGAGTTGCCCTTTGCTGGTGGCAGCAAGCAAGCTCCTGCCATCTGGACTGAAGGCCACAGCAGTGATGGTTGGGATGGCCTGTTTTTTGGATGTTGAGAAGGGCATGAGTGCAGCAATGGGCTGGTGAGGGTGGTCAACCAGCCAGACATAGACCACACCATTGGGGGAGCCTGTTGTAGATGAGAATCAGAATTAAGTTAAAGATCAGAATTAAAGCAAAGGGAACAAACCCACAGCAAGGTAGTGCTTGTCCTGGTCCATGGCCACTGTAGAGAAGGTGTCCTGCAGTGGCATTCCATCATAGGTACGCACAAATGAGGGTCTTGAAGGCACAAGGTTGGTTGGCTCATGAGGTTCCAGCAGCAGGTTGTCTTCACTCCCAGCCAGCTGAGAGTTGACAATCAGAACAAAATTCTACCAGTAGGGAGCTGGTTTATACATACTGGGATAAGAAACCATAATTTAGGTGGCTCACCAACTGCTTTAGACAAAACTGAGTTACCTAACACAAAGAGCACCATCAGAAAATGATCTGTGGTGCAAAACATGGGATAATAACCACATACCATACCACATGATGCCTTCAATCATGTGTGCATGAGCCTTCTTGGTGCTCCAATCAGGTCTGTGCACTGCTTTAGTTTTTGAATTGATAGATCATTGAAGGGGAATGTACATTCTAAAGATGTTGCTGGCAAGGTCTGAACCCTTGCTGTTGAGGTGGGAAAGGTTCCATATGAGGGGCATTGCCTCACCACCACCACTGGCAAAAACCTGGCCACTGATGTGAAAGGACTTGAGAGTTGTCAGTCACTTGTTATTTCACTACGACGAAAAACTTGAAGGGATGTGTACACATGCTGTGGCTGGCTCACGGTGACCCTGGAGCGCACCACTGTAGATGGCAAGGCATTTCCCTGTGCTGTGCTCAAGGTTGTTAGCTCTTGTTCCTCATAACGCAAGAGACATACCAGATGTTCCACATTCGGACAGAACCATCTGTGGAGGCAGACAAAATGATGTCCGGGTCGTCAGGCTTGGTGCACAGGTGGTTCACAGAGCCCGTGTGACCTGGTCCACTCGTTTAGCGTGGTGGAGCTGATTGGGGGGGGGTGTAGATTCTCCCGCACCAACCAGGTTCTGGAGGACATGAAGCCCCTCATAGACCCCGAAGACACGGATAACGCCCAGGCGGCCGGCCACGGCAAGCTGGAACTGATTGCCAGCAGCCCAGGTGCACGTCTTCAGCGTTTCTTTTTCCTGATTGGGCCGCAAGGGTTGAGATAACTAGCACGCCACAATGCAACAAAGCAGGTGATCGTATGGTACCTCAGGGCAAGTCGTATGCAACAAGACGGTTGGAGGCACCTCCGCGCTAGCACCAAGCGTGAAGACAAACACCTGAGCGCACCAGACAAATAGGAACGAGGATAAGCAGAGGGCGTTCAGTAAATAATGGGGATGGGAGTACGTCTCGCCCAACGACCCACGCTGCAAGGTGGCAAGGCTGTTGCTCTTGCGTCTGGAAGGAGGAAGAAGGCACGGCAAAGGCAAGGCTGCTCTGCTGTTGGCCTGCGGTCACCCGAGGCTGCCGCACCTTCCCTTCGTAGTGCCAAAGTCCAGGGTCGTGTTCCTGTTGCATCTGGGCAAACAAAAAGCTGACTCCACACGGCTCGAAAGTTAGTGCAACAACACGGGATCTCCGAGGCGCTCAATGCCGTTTGCCCTGCAACCAATCCGCTGTGGTGTAGTCGGTAACATTTATGGTTCTCACCCATGCGCCCCGGGTTCGATTCCCGGCAGCGGAACATCTTTTTGAACCTTCGTTTGCTAGCCACCGAGTTCGCCTGAATGCGAGTTGCAACGGGGCGAGGAGGTGTGGCACACTCCACCCAACCCCGCTTCCGTCTAGCACCACGGGCACTCCGGGAAAATCGCAGTAAGAGCACACAAGGAGCACAGAGAGGAATGAAAGGGACAAGCAAGGCCTGTGGCCCAATGGAAAGGCGTCTGACTACGAATCAGGAGATTCTGGGTTCGACCCCCAGCAGGCCTGAAGCTTATACCTTTTAATGTTGTTTTTTTATGTTTGCCTCCATGCCACTCTGAAGCCTGGGTCAAGTTGTGGTGGTGCGGTGCAGCGCTCGCCTCACCTTCACCCCGTCCGAATAAGACTCCCGCAGAGGAAAAAGATCAAAAAAAAAAGAAATTGAAAGAAAGAAGAATAAGCTTTCTGAAAATCAACACACCATGGAGAGCAGCGCGTCAGGTGGAGGTACGACAACGGCATCGTCCCCCTTCCCCGCGTCGATGACAGCCTCTATGCGAGGCTCTTCGGGTTCATCGCGCCCACCTGTGGCCGATTCTCCCTCGGTACGCGATGGCGTTCCGCCCCAGCTCGAAATTCGTCACAGACGAGAGACCTGTGACTTCCTGCAGCAGGCCGGCATCAAGCTCAAGCTGTACACTCTGGCCATCCAGTTTACTTAATTTTGTCTTGAATTCCACTCATCTCCCCAATTATTTCCCAAGGCCTCAGTTGTCGATTGCGACAGCCATCTTCTTCTTCCACAAATTCTACTCGCGACGATCGATGAAGGAATATGAGCGCCACGTAAGCCTGCCTCCTCCTCACCTCTCGGATCTAATCCACCAGCGGCCTGCATGTAGCGACTAACCTTTTGCGGTGGGGCTGCGGCAGCTCATCGCCACGACGTGTCTGTTCCTGGCGGGCAAAGTGGAGGAGACGCCCAAGAAGCTGCGTGACGTCATCGCGGTCACCTACGAGATCCAACGCAAGGAGCCCCTCAAGCCGCAGAGCCCCGTACGCACCGACCCCCTGCACTTTGCTCACTACGACAGTGTGTGTGCGTGGTCCTCTGACGATCGTCGATGAATGTTTGTGTGGTGCCGCACACGCGTTGTTCGTGCAGGAGTCGCTGGAGCTCAAGGAGAAAGTGCTTCAGCTGGAGCGGGTTCTGTTGCAGACCATCGCCTTCGATCTGACCGTCGAGCATCCCTATAAATACATCCTCAACTTTGTAAAAAAGATCAACGGTACGGCCCCACAACCGAACAGTTCCGCTCTACATCGCCAACAGTTCACATGTTCACTTACTCACTCGCTTTTCTCCTCTCCGGCTCTACAGGCAACCGAAACTTGGCCCAGACCGCATGGAATTTTGTCAACGACAGGTGCGCACTCCGTCCGTTCGCCCCAATGCGACTCTCTCCCTGGTCTCTATCTCAACTCTCTGCTTTACTTCAGTTTGCGAACGACCCTGTGCTTGCACTACAAGCCGCAGTTGATAGCAACAGCAGCGATTTATTTGGCTTCCAAGATGCTGGCCTATGAGCTGCCCAGCCCCTGGTGGGAGCTGCTTGACATCAAGATCGAAGACGTGGAAGGTACCCATCCCCCCCCCACGACGACCCCTTTCCAGTCTCCCCGTACTGTGTGCGATCCCTGACGCTGACGTCATCCGCGCGTGTGCGGCTCTTCTCTTCCCCTCCAGCCGCCAGTGGGCAGATATTGGACCTGTACGACAGCAACAGCAACGCCATGGGGGCCGTGTCGGCCAATGTGAACGGTGCCCAGCACGAAGGCGATCAGACCGACATGCGAACCTACGACCAGAACTACGGGGTGCGCCCTGTTCAAGTGATCTTTGGTTGTTGTGTGTTGAAAAGACTGACACGCTGTCTGTCGCCTGCTTAGACATCTGATCAGGAGAACGAAAGAGCGCCGCCACCATTGCCATCGTTCACACCTCCGCCCCTGCCTCCGGGGAATGGGGCCGAACAGAGCGCGCAGCCACCACCGCCCCCGCCGCCGTCGTCGACGACTTCCGCCCCACCTCCGCCCCCGCCGTCCACACCGCCACCTCCGCCACCGCCCTTTACTACTCCACCCCTGCCCTCCTCCACTCCGCCGCCGCTGCCGCCCTCGGAGATGCCCACCGTCGCCTCGGTGGCCATATCGCCGTCCTACGGGGTTCACAGGCATTCGTCGCGCGAAAGAGATCGCGACCGCGACCGAGATGACCGGGACAGGTGCCTGCTTAGGATTATTATTATTTAATGTGATTAATTGAATTAATTGGGTTTGTTGATTTGTGCTGGTGCAGGCGCGATCGTGACAGGGACAGGAGAGACCGCGACAGGAGCCGCGAGAGGGATCGCGACCGTGACAGGCGACGCCGCGACGATCGAGACAGAGACCGCGACCGCGACCGTGATAGGAGAGACCGCGACCGAAGCAGCCGCGATAGGGACCGCGACAGGGACCGCGACCGCTCTGATCGTAGCAGCCGTGACAGGGACCGCGACAGGGACCGCGACCGCTCTCGCCACGGCGGCGGGGACCGACGATACCATCCCTACGACTAGGGCCGCACCAGGCGAACACCCTTTTTTTGACAATACAAACCTTACACTAAACAAGGACCCGCGTGCACATACAATCAGAGTTCGCCAGGACGCCACCAGAGCGGTGATGCACAAGCAGCACAGCAACACTGCCAGCAACAAGCACACGAGGAGGACAAGAAAGGCAGAAATAGACAAGCAAGAACACGCTCAGCAAGAGAAAACGACACACAAGAAGGAGGAGCAGGTATCGATACCTGATCAGCTCCAGCAACTACCAGCAAACAAGGAGTACAACCACCAATTACAGGGAGGAAGGAATTCCAGAGTAACAGTATCGAGAACAGACGCGGCTCCGGCAACAACCAGCACACAAGGAGCACAGCAAGGAATTAAATGGACAAGCAAGGCCTGTGGCCCAATGGAAAGGCGTCTGACTACGAATCAGGAGATTCTGGGTTCGACCCCCAGCAGGCCTGAAGCTTCTCTCTTTTGTTCTCCTTGCCCGTGCTGAAAGAGGTGGAGATGCTCTGGCTGGTTCTGTGCAGCTCAGCTCCTCAGGCTGCCCAGCTTGCCAAATCTTGCCCCAGTGACAGGGCAGACTCAAGCTGTACCTTGGACCTGCTTGGGTAGTTGATGGTCACATGAGCAGTCAGTCTCCTGGTGTACATGACCAGCCAACTGCGCCAGCTCCTGTGAACCCAAGCTGCCGTTGATTGGCTGGCCACCCTGCCAGTCAGTGGCAAGGTCATCGTCTCAGCGCTCCGTGGCGGCACAGGAGCGACTGTGTGAGCAGGAGCTGGAGGAGGACTCCGACTAAACCCCCCCCCTCGCCTTGCTAGCCACCCTTGTTCGTTTATCAAAAGGCCACCGAGAAGAAGGCACCCACCCGATGGTCAAACCATAGCATTACTGCTTTAAAAGTGAAATTCTCCCCAACTTACGACATCTATTCCTATCACACTGTTGGGGTCTGGTATGCTGCAGGCAGCTCGATGGGAGGGCACTCGCTCAACTTGTTGGTCACCTCCACCACCGACATCAGGAACGTGGACACCTGCTTGCCTTTGCTCGTCGTTGCATGCTGCTCCTGTAGCTGCCACACGCCCAAACCAAAGTGCGTGGCCCGGTCGAGCACGTCGGCGAACTCAGGGGCGCTCCAGTGGCGCACGGCCTCGGCTGCGGTGCCAGTGAAGCTCAGCTCGTTGTAGCTGCTCACCACCGGGCATGCCATGTCGATCACGCGCAACCGCGCGCGAATGGTGGCCGGATCGGCCGCGCTCGCCCGCCGGGCCTCGAGGTCCGCGTCCAGCGAGAGCTGGTCGACGTCGGACTGGCACGCCGCCACCCGATTGCGCAGGCCCAGGGCGGTGACGTGGCGCGGTCGGCCGGGCAGGTTGACGGAGAGTAGCGAGCGTACATACTTGAGGTCGTCGAGCTCGGCGCGCGAGGGGCTGTGAACCTCGGCCTGGCACACCAGGGCGGAGGCCGCCGACGGGCTGGCAGACGCCGAGGGCAAGCCCGAAGGGGTGAGCGAAGGGGACGCGGACGGGCTCGGGGTGGTGCTCGATGAGGAGGGCGTGGCTGTGGACGATGGGGTTGCAGTGGGCGATGTGGTGGGCGACGGCGTGTTGGTGGGCGAGGGTGTGCGCGAGGGAGTGGTGGATGGCGTCGGCGAGTTGGTGGGCGACTGAGTGGGTGAGGGCGTGGCCGAGGGCGACCACGTGGGCGAGGCCGTGGACGAGGGGTGGACGAGGGGGTGGACGAGGGCGGGGGCGACGACGAGGGCGAGGGGGTGAGAGACGACGTAGGCGAGGCCGTGGGAGAGGGGGTGGACGAGGGCGAGGGCGACGACGAGGGCGAGGGCGACGACGAGGGCGAGGAGGTGGGAGACGACGAGGGCGAGGCCGTGGGAGAGGGGGTGGACGAGGGGGTGGATGAGGGCGAGGGCGACGACGAGGGCGAGGAGGTGGGAGACGACGAGGGCGAGGCCGTGGGAGAGGGGGTGGACGAAGGGGTGAATGAGGGCGAGGGCGACGACGTGGGCGAAGAGGTGCTCGAGGACGTGGGCGAGGAGGTGCTCGAGGGCGCTGGGCGAGGGCGAGGGCGAGGTCGAGGGCGAGGGCGAGGGCGGCAGGGCCGTACCGAGGAACTGTACGTTGTCCATGCGGTTGTTGCCTGACACGTCGGTGGCACCGGTGAACAGAAAGCGAACGACGGCCGTAGCGTTGTCCGCGATCTCGGCGTAGGCCGACAGGTTGACGGTCATCGATTCGTAGGTGCCGGTGGTCGCTGGCGCGATGGAGGCGCGCGTGACGCCGTCGGTCTGCACGGCGACCGAGGGGAAGCCGGTGCCCGTGCGGCGGAGGGCCAGCGTGAGGGTGATGTCGACGAAGCCCACCGAGCTGAAGGTGAAGTCGACATAGCGGCCGTTGTTGGCATTGCTTTGCACCGCCAGATCTTGGCCTGCGACCTCGCCAGAAACGAGGTTGATCGAATTGCCGGTGAAGGTCACGACATTGGCGGGGACGAAGTTGCTGGTGAGGCTTCCAGAGCCGGAGGAGGAGGCGATGGGCAGTGGGTAGGCGACCCCTGAGCCCAGGGCGTTGTTGAAGTTCCAGTGGACGATGCGGGTCTGTACCGCAGCGCTGGCGCCACTGTTGGTGGTGGTGGAGGTGCGCGACCGGTTATCCACCAAACCAGATCGCCAGCAGGAGACACACAAGCAAGGTTTCATGGTGTAGTGGTATCACGTCTGCCTCACACGCAGTAGGTCCTGGGTTCGAACCCCAGTGAAACCAATCTTTTTGTCTTTTCTTTCTACCGGCAGCGATTTGGTGCAAAAAAAGTGGATGTTTTTGTGGGTGTGCATTTTCTCCACCTTGGTGTAGGACAGCCCTATTTGGGTGCTCTATCCTTGACTCAAATGGGAATGTGCCCACTTGATTTTATAATGTACCAATGCCAACTTCACTTTGTGCTCCAATAGAGAGAGAGGAGCAGGAGGATGGCACAATACCAGGCAAGTTGATGCTACCACCACACTACTTTATCACCCCATGACCAACCAACACCACCATAGCATCTCTCAAGAAGATCCCAAGGTTGACTGTTGCTGCTCTGGTGTGCTTTGTCACCACCAAGCACTCTGCCAGCCACAAGGAGCTGTCATGCCACTGCACATGGCCACTTTCACATGCTTTGGGGAGGGTACTCTCCCAAGGTCTACAACAGCAAGTTCCTCAAGATGCAACACCCATTCATCAAGGAAGAGCTTGCCAGGGCCATTTCAAGTGGGGCAAAGCTAATATTCACAGCATCCAATTCATGACAATGGTCACACAGTACCCAGGTTGTTGGGAGACTGGGGAGTCCTTGGCAACATGCCCCAGGAGGAGACACATCACCAACCATTGTCTTCAATAAAGATTCAGCCCATTTGCTTCTTTTATTGAAGAGCATGAATCATTTTTTTCTGTCTCCTGCCCTTAAAATATTTGATGCACCTACCTTAGGTGTGGAAAACTCACCTTAAAGACAGCAGCTAAAAGAGTCCCTGTGTGTGCACCTTCTGGTGGTTGACAAAAATACCTTAATGGCGGCTGGTCACAAAAGAGAGGAGTGAACGGAGTGGGATTTGAACCCACGCATCCGAAGATAACAGTGCCTTAAACTGTCGCCTTAGACCGCTCGGCCATCCGTCCCTCGTTGACTTAGAAGGAGACAGAATTACACGCATGTGCCTAGCATGACAATGTGCCACTTTACATTCGTGCAAACACCTTGCAAAATATCCCTGTATCACACAAAACCACACAGAGTGGGGGGGGCTTATTCCTAAGCTGTTTGCCTGGATGTTGCACTTGCACTTGTGTGTAGGCTCAGCCATATCAGCTGGGATGGTCTTGGGGAGAATGGAGAGGAGAATTGAGGTATAAGGAAATGGTGTGGGTTCCTTGCAATGGTCTTGGTGTCACTTGCACAAGGGATCCTCCTGTGTGGCAAATGTGGGGTGGAGGCTTTTTGCAACCTCTCCCACATACCCTTGTGGTCTGGGATGCAGACTTACCTCACACAACCTCTACAGCAGTGGCATGTGGTGTGGACACCAAGTTTGATGTTACCACACAGCAAAATTTCATGACCATAGTGGTGTAGTTGTTGCAAAAACATCCACTTTTTTTGCACCAAATCGCTGCCAGTAGAAAAGACAAAAAGATTGGTTTCACTGGGGTTCGAACCCAGGACCTACTGCGTGTGAGGCAGACGTGATACCACTACACCATGAAACCTTGCTTGTGTGTCTCCTGCTGGCGATCTGGTTTGGTGGATAACCGGTCGCGCACCACGGGCAAGGAGAACAAAAGAGAGAAGCTTCAGGCCTGCTGGGGGTCGAACCCAGAATCTCCTGATTCGTAGTCAGACGCCTTTCCATTGGGCCACAGGCCTTGCTTGTCCATTTTCTTCCTCCCTGTAATTGGTGGTTGTACTTCTTGTTTGCTGGTTGTTGCCGGAGCCGCGTCTGTTCTCGATACTGTGCCTCTGCTCATCCTTCTTGTGTGTAGTTCTCTCTTCTTTCCTTGTTCTTGAGTTTGTTTTGGTGCTGCTGCTTGTTGGTTGTGTTGTTGTTTATTTGTTTTGTTGTTTGGTGGCTTGTGCTTGGGACGGTACAGAGCAGAGAGGAATAGCGGCGGGCAGTACGAGAGGAGAGAGGGCGAGGGCAATACGTGGTCCGTGGCTTAGATGAGCTCGGCCACGTTCATGGGCATCTCGTCGATCTGCGTCGAGTAGAACTGCTCGATGTCGCGGAGGATACGGATGTCGTCGTTCTTTACAAAGTTGATGGCCACGCCCTTGCGTCCGAAACGACCGCTGCGGCCGATCCTGTGGAGGTACAGCTCACGATCGTTGGGGAGATCGTAGTTGATGACGAGCGAGACCTGCGACACGTCGATACCTCGCGCCCAGATGTCCGTCGTGATGAGCACACGCCTGTCACGAAAGAGCATGAGCGCCAAGGCCAAGGCCAGAAGAGAGCGTAAGTGAGAATTGTGACGGGCAGCAACGAGAGGAAAGGGGCATATGCAAGAGAAAGAGAGAAGGAAAGGAGCAAAGAGAACGGAGAAGTGGAAGAGAAAGTTTGGGGGGGGGGCGTACGCATCGCCAGCTCGGAATTGAGTCATGATTTCGTCGCGCTCGCTCTGTTCCATCGCGCCGTGCATGGCGACGACGGTGAAGTTCACCTTGCGCATCTTCTCCGTCAGCCAATCGACCTTCCTCCTCGTGTTACAGAAGATGACGGCTTGCGTGATCGTGAGGGTGTCGTAGAGATCACACAGGGTCTCGAACTTCCATTCCTCCTTCTCCACGGCCACGAAGAACTGCTTGATGCCCTCGAGCGTCAATTCATCGCGCTTGACCAGAATTCTGATCGGATCGTTCATGAATTTGGTCGTCATCTCCAGCACCTCGTGCGGCAGAGTGGCCGAAACCAGCACGACCTGAGTGGCAGGAGGCAGATGCCGGTAGACGTCGTAGATCTGTTCCTTGAAGCCTCGGCTCAGCATCTCGTCAGCTTCGTCGAGGATGAGCATCTTGATGCTCCTCGTGCGCAAGCTGCGCCTGCGGATCATGTCTGACCATCACAAATAGAGGGAAAATTAAATTGGAATTCTGGACGTAGATTTGGGGGGAGGGCAGAAGTACCGAAGACGCGACCGGGGGTGCCGCTCACAATCTGGGCGCCAGCCTCGAGCTTGCGGGTGTCCTCGCCGATGTTAGTGCCGCCGATGCAGACGTGGCACTTGACATTCATGAAGCTGCCGAGCGAGTAGACGACCTTCTGGATCTGGGAGGCCAACTCGCGGGTGGGCGACAGGATGAGGGCCTGCGGCTCCTTGGAGGTGGTGTCGATGCGCTGGAGAGCGCTGATCGAGAACGTGGCCGTCTTACCCGTGCCCGACTGGGCCTGAGCGATGACATCGCGACCCTTGATCACTTGGCCGATCGCACGCTGCTGAATGGCCGAGGGCTTCTCGAAACCGAAACCGTAGATGCCGCGAAGGAGAGGCTCCTTGAGTCCCATCTCATCGAACGTGGACACCACCTTCACGCCCTTGCTCGTTTCGAAGTCCTCATCCTTCAGAGTGTCTTGGAATTTGCCATCATCTAGGAAAGGGGGTAAATCAAGTGTTAGTCCATCTTGCTGCTTCCATGTTTTCGCCTCTTCCCACTTCCTAATATTACTGCCGTTGCTGGCCAGGCGATGACGAACCTCTTCCTCGACGCGCCATCTTCGCTCTACTCGATTCTGTCTGTATCTGATGATTTCGATGACAAAACAAACGGCCACAGCCAGCGAACAGAAAAAGCTGCGAGAAAATGGGAAAAAAGATAGAATTTTCTGGCCTCAAAACCTGACAACGGCGCACCGGTCTGTGTTTGACAATTTCGCTTGGGTGGTGCCCACTGTGTCACACCGGGCAATGACGGCTGAACCATGCCACACGGATAACCATGCCGCACGACTACAAATAAAACAGCAACGACAAAAGCCGGGCACTACTCTCTCCGGCACCAATAACAATAAAGCCAGATAATTTAGGTCTTTTATTAATTGTTTTCAAGCCCTGGCGGGCGGGACCAAAGAGAAAGGCACGGGCACGCGCATCTCAGCCCCCAAAGAAGGGATTCGAGTCTCTACTCCCCCTTCCCACGGAGAGAGGCAGACCCAAAGCAACCATTTCCTTTTCTTCTCGGACCTCTGTGGTCTCACCACTTTTGTGCTGTTGAGGCACGCGCCCCGCACGAGAGATGGCGACAACGAGGGTGCCCCCGCCCATCCCATCTAGAAGTACCCTACGCAAAAACACGCCCCCCTCCGATTCGGAAACCTCTTCGACCTCGTCCCCCTCGTCCCCCTCCCTGGGCTCGTCCTCCTCTGGCACACGTAACCCTCCCCCCCTCCTTCATACATCCGTTTTCATTTTTCGCTCTTTGTTCGTCGTCTTCGCTCTTTCGCCCCCTCCCCTCCAGCGACCGTCTTCGTTCTTTTTCTTGATCTGTATCGCTTCCTCCCGACGTGGTTGTCATGTGCGTGTCGGCTGAAACGAAACGTTCTTCTCCTTTCGTTCAGGCGGGCTGGTGTTGGCTTTCGACCCAAACCCGCCGCTCAAGTCGCCCGGCAAAGCCGGGTCACTCGTGGGCGGCCTCCAGTCGCTCGGGTCGTCGACCAGCAGACCGGCGCTGGAGAAGTCCAACAGCGCCACCCCGCTGGGTCCAGGGCTCCGACCATCGGCCGCGCCGCCGACCGGCGGAGGCCTCAACCAAACCGCTCCTGGCTCGCTGCCGCACCACGCCCGGCCGTCGTTTCACGCGGCGGCCGGCAACAGTAGCGGAGCCGGCGGCACGCCGCCGCCAGCGCGGCCGGTCAGCACGGCCGGCGGGTCCGTGACGATGCCCTCCTCGCCCGTGTTCACCTCCTCCCAGCTGGGCGCCGGCAAGTTCACTCCGCCCCGCCCGCCTCCCCGCACGCGGCCGGTCTCGGTGATGCCGGGCCTGATGGCCTCCATGCCGGCAACCTATCGCTCGCCCTCTTCTTCCCACCACTCGTCCGCTTCCTCCACCAATTCATCCTCTTCCTCTTCATATTCATCATCATCCGCTTCATTATCGACTTCGTCGTCGTCGTCGTCGTCGACTTCATCGCCGTCGTCGTTCTCCGCAGCTCACGCACCATTGTCCACGCCGCCGACCACTCCCGCTCCGCCTCCGCCTTCGCAGCCCGCGCCCTCCTTTCCGCCTCTGCAGGATCAGCCGCCGTCGACGCCTCCACCACCGCCTCCTTCAGCCGAGACCTTCCCCGACGCTCTCGCTGCCGATTCGAACGGCAGCGGCGGCTACGCCAACGGGCGCCTCATTCCCACGACCGACGGTCATTCGCTGTGCGCCAACGGCGGCCCGGCGGCCGACTCGCTGCTCTACCAGTCCGACTCAGTCGACGAATGGCGAGGTGCGCAGGCTCACGGCCGGCTTTGCCCTTGTTGCATGGCAACGTGGCTAACCGACTAACCACTACGCACTGTGTCGACAACATTCTCCAGAAGCCGAGGAGGACATCGGCATCGAGGGCGCCGAGTGGGGCGAAGCGACCGAGGGTACCACCCTCAGCCTCCATTCGAGCGAAGGCGGCGTGCCGGGCCTGCCGCTCGACATGGACAACGACGAATGGGAGTTCGAGGAGATCACTGAGGAGGCCGAGACCGAGGAGGAGCCCCACATCCCCTTCTCCCCGCGTATGCGCTCGACCAACTTTCCACTCACGCCGCCCCTCGCCATGCGCTCCCCGACTCTCGCCGAGCCGGCCCCCCAGAGCTCCTTTGTTGACAGCGCCAGCACCGGGCCGCCGCCGATCCCGCCGCTTCCCCTAAGCGTCTTGCAGCACCACTCGGGGTCGACCCCGCTCGCCAACCACGCCGTCAGCCCGACTGGGTCGGATTCCTCACATTCCAGCGAACCGCCGCCCCCGCTGCTCCGACCAGCCTCGGCGCAGCTGCCCCCTGTGGGCAGCCCCGCGACTCGCGAGTCTCTGGCCAACGCCCAGCGCCTCGTGCGGCCGTTCTCGACGCCGGGCAACGTCGCGCCGGTCGCGCTGTCGTCGTCTCTGCCGAGCTTGCCGCACTACTCCGCGGCCGGCTCGCGCCCGACCCCGCCGCCGCGCGCGACCAAGCCGGTGCTGACCGCGCCCGAGGAGCGGGTCCTGGTCAAGTCCCACGTGCAGGCCACCATTCGATCGAGCGACCTCAACGCCATGCTCGAGCGCAAGCTCGAGGCCGGCCCGCCGGGCATGGGCGCCGCCGGTGTCGCGGTCGAGAACGCGTTGCGGGACTCGGACGAGAGCGAGAGAGACAGAGAGAAGGAGCGAGAGAGGGAGGAGAAGGAGCGAGAGGAGAAGGAAAAGGACGACGCGAAGAAGAAGAAAGAGAAGGACACCACTCAGCAGCAGCCGGAGAAGAAGAAATTTTGGCAGGGGACGATGCGGAGCAAGGAGAAGAAGACCAACTCGGGTCGAGAAGAAGAGCACGACAAGGAAAAAGAGAAGGAGAAGGAGAAGGAAAAAGAGAGGGAGAAGGAAAGAGAGAAAGAGAAAGAGAAAGAAGCGAAGGAAAGAGAGAAGGAGAGAGAAGCGAAGGAGAGGGAGGAGCGCGAGAGGCAGAAGGAGGAAAACAAGGAAAAGCGGATGACCTTTGTCGGCAAGAAGTTCCGGGTGACGAGAAAGAAGAAGCCCGAATCCAAGCCCTCCAAGGACAAGAAGCCCAGCTGCGGCTCCATCATCATCTCCGCCCCGGCAGGAGCCCAACACCGCGTACGCCTTGGCTCTCTTCAGACTCAGTAATCCACAACTGACATGGATGTTGTTATTGTTGTCGCGCAGTTGCACGTCGATTTTGATTTCCAATGGACGGGCAGCGATCCCGCGTCCGAGTTCAAACTGATCGCCAAGCTTGGTCAGGGGTACTGCTCCCCCCCAAATTGCTTCTCGCGAGCACGCGTCACACACACCGCAACGCGCCCCGTCTCACCCACGACACACACACGTCACGCACATACCAGAGCCTACGGCAAAGTGTACAAAGCAGAGCACAAGGACACGGGCTTCATCCTTGCCATCAAGTGTATTCCCATCCCCGAGGAGCTCGCCGAAGACGCGGAAAAGGCACGTGCCCACGCCTCGTTCACCTGCGCGGCGTTACGTTCCTAACAACCTTCCGGCGCGTATGCCACCAACAGGACATCGACACGCTGCGCAAGGAGATCGGCGTGTTGAAGAAATGTCGATGCGAGTCGATCGTTTCCTACTTTGGCGTGTGCTTCCGAAACTCCTCTCTCTGGGTACCCAGCCCAAGAGCTTCTCTGCTTCTACGTGCAGCTCCTGATCTGAAAATTTTCCTCCACATGCGTGTATGTATGTCCAGATCATGATGGAGTCGTGCGACATGGGCTCTCTCACCGACGTCCTCAACGTAGTTGGCCACGTACTGAACCCCCCCCCCCAACAACCTCTTCGTTCTTTGTGGTTTCGCTTTCCCTCAGCTTCGTTTCTTAACCCTAACACTTGTTTTTGTTTTGGAAAACGAACATTCAACAGGATAAGGTCAGCGAAGTGGACATGGCGTATATTCTGCGCGAGGTTGTCAAGGGTCTCATCTACCTCCATTCCATCAATATTGCTCACAGGTTCATTCCTCCCCTCGCACACCACTCACACACCAGCACAGGCTGATGATCATGCTCCTCCATAGGGACATGAAAGCGGCCAATGTTCTGCTGACAAAGACTGGACAGCCCAAGATCGGTGCGCCCTTCACCGACCACTGACATTAAGTGCACTTTGTGTCGACACACTTACCGACGCACCTCGTCTCTGTGTGTCACGTTTGGTGCCCACAGCCGACTTCGGTACTTCGGTGCAGCTCCAGAACGCGACCAAGGGCGCCCAGACCTTCACCGGCACACGTACGTCCTTTTCATCGCTCCGCTCCTGTGTGTGCGTGCGTGCGTGCGTGTGTGTGTGTCGTGTGTGTCGTGTGTGTGTTGATCTGACGCGCTGCTCTCTACACAACATACAGCGCTGTTCATGAGCCCGGAGGCTCTGAGCGAGGAGAGCTACGGCGTGAAGGCAGACATCTGGTCGCTGGGGATTACGGCCATTCAGATAGCTGACGGCAAACCTCCCCTCGCCGATATGAACGTTGGCCGGGTATCTCTCTATTCTCACACCTCGTCCGCGTCTACTTTTGCGTCGACTGACTGATGACGTGTTGTGGTCCGCGTCACGTGTTTGGGCCAATGCAGGCCATGCTGGCCATCATTCACGGCAGTTCGCCGACGCTGAAGGAGCCCAAGAAGTGGTCCAAGGAGTTCAACGGTACAACTTGCCCGCCGCGTTTCGTGTGCGGTGGTACCAATGTGACCAAAGGCACCGAAAGGCGCTCGATCTCACCAACGCCGCGCTTGCCCAGATTTTCTGGCCGTGTGCCTGAGGAAAAGCCCTGACGACCGCCCAGAGGCCGAAGAGCTGCTGAAGGTCGTATTCACGCTCGGTGTACTGTGCTCGTGCGTGTGCACACATTACGCTTACCACTCTGCTGTACGTCGACATCAACAGCATCCGTTCCTGATGAACGCCAAAGAAGTACACGTGCTCAGCTTCCTTAAGGAATACCGGCTGAAGGTCAAGGACCGGCCTGCCTTGGAGCGCACGTTCTCCTTCATTCAGGTAATTCTTGCTTCTTGTGTGGCTGAGGCCCTCGATTTCCATCCGCTCCTCTCACACGCACACACGCACACACACACACGCGCACACGCGCGCGCGCGCACCACACCACACACACATGGCCCATTCCCAAACAATTGCAGCAAAGCGACCCGCGTCAGTTCCGACAGAGCCACTCGCCCTCGGCGGAGCTGATCAAGCAGAGCATCCTCGCCGATTCCAGCAAGCAGGGACTGCAGCGCGTGTCGCAGGACATGAGCCCCATGCTGGCCGGCACCGGCAACTCGGCCGGAATCCCAAACTCGCCGCTCAACGCCCCGCCCTCTCCCTACGCCCCTCAGCTCTCCTCCTCGCCCACGGCCTCCGGCGGCTCGGCCTCCTCGTCTCCGCCCATGGGCGCCCTCCGGCACCCCAACTCCCCCGGGCTCTCGCCACCCGCTACCGCCGCCGCCGCGTCGCCCGCCACGTCAGCAGTCGGGCCGCCCGAGATCGATCTGCACACCGGCGCCACCGCGTCCAAGCCCATCGACATCGGCTCACCGAGCCTAGAGAGACGTACAGATGCGCGCTCTCTCTCGGGCCACTTGCCAGGGGCACGGCACTGACCGACACACACCACCACCACCTACAGGTCTGTCACCGCTGACGCGGGTCAACACGGGGGACTTGCGGCGGGCCTCAGTTGCGCCGGAGAGCGAGGCCAGGCGGATGTCGGTCGCCGGCAGCGGCCCGATGGCCCGGCCGAGCACGACCTACGGCCACATGACCCCGATCGTGCTGGACCCCAGCGATCGGCCGGCCGACAGGCAGACGACAACGAGCGGCGAGTCGGGCCTCGGGTCCAAGAAGAGCTTCCACAGCCAGCTCTCCGCCAAGCTCGACAAGAAGGCCGAGGACGAGAAGAAGAGTCGGCCCAGCCTCAGGTATTTTTATGACCACCCCGGGGTCGTGTAGGAGTTAATTTATGTCCGACTGGTCGGGCCACCCTGGCTGGCTGACTGGCTGACTGAACTGGCATTGTCGCACGCGTGCAGTCGGCCGAAATCGGATCGAGCGCTCCAGCGCCAGGTGTTGGACTCGAAGGCCTCCACCCTCAGGGATACGAAGACGAAGGACAAGGCCGACTCCGAGTTGAAGGCCAACCTGGAGCTGCGCAATTCCTCAGAAGAGATTCGACGACGCAGCCCCATCGACTCTGGTACGTCTTCCACTCCGCTCCGCTCCGCTCCACTCCACTCCAAACGTTTGGTTCGTGTTGGTGGCTTCTAACCGCACAGTTACGATTTTTTTATGATTATTTTTTGTTTAGATGAACCCGCGTTGGACGCGGCGCTACAGAACTCAGAGCGGTTGGAGGACCTGGTGGGCATCCTCAAGGACCTGCTGGCCAAGGAGCGCCTGCGGGTGCGCGAGGCCTCGGACGAGATCGGCAAGTGGAAGAAGATCGCCAACGACCTCCAGCGCGAGCTCGACGACCTCAAGCTCAGCCTCGAGCATCCGTCGTCGTCATCGTCATCGTCATCGTCGTGAACCTTGACCTTCCCCATGTCCTGCTCTGGACCGGCTCAAACCCGAAAGGAGAAGAAAGTTGCGGTGCGCTTGTAAAAACAATCATCATACCAAGTCACAACATGAAACAACCTTGTACTGTTTAGGTGGTGCACAGAGCGTGGCAGTCAAGCAGTTGAAGAGCAGGGTGTGCCGGCAGAGAAGCACGGCCACGTGGGCAAAACCAGAAAAAGAGGCAGAAGCTGACCGGCAGCGGAAAAATTAATTTTCAGGGCTTTGGAGGGCACCAATAGAAATTCAGAGCTTTGATTTTGTCTTGTGGGCCCACATTATTGACCGTCCCCCCCCTTCAGTGCAAGACGCCCCTTCGCTCAACGGCACCGCACTAAAAGTGAGACGAGACCAGTGGTCCTTACACTCACAAAACCCACAACAACGACAGCACCTACCCACACAAGCAAAAGATGTTTAACAAGAAAGCTGGCCCTGCGGTATCTCCCCCTCCTTCCTTCCTTTTGTCCTCATTTTTCATCTTTAGTCCTCTTCAAAATTATTCAAAAAAGAAACAATACCAAAATATAAAATGAAACAGAATAAAAAATAAAACAAATTAAAGTGGTGCAATTCTAAATTAATTATGCACTGCTTTGACAGGAGGAGACCAACGAGGGAGCCTTCAGCGTGTGGCGCCATGTGTACGACCGGTCCAACACGGGCCAGCCCAGCTTCCCGTCGAGGTTGAGGCGTCCCTCGGCGTCGTCGCCGCTCGAGGTCAGCGAAGACGGCACCGTGCTCACCCACACCGGCCGCAACCCCGGCAAGGAAGTCATATCCTTTCCGCCCTCGTGTGTCGTGTCGTGTGTGTCGTGTGTGTCGTGTCGTGTGCGGTGTCGTGCGGGAAGGCACTGGCCTTAACTCAAGTGTGATACGCCGTTCAATCGTCGACCCACTTTGCGGTGACCGCCGCCGGCAGCCCGGGCTACTACTTCGAGGTGACCATCGACGCGCTGGCCAAAGAGGGGTACATCGTCCCCTCCCCTCCCTCTCGTCGATCTCTCACCCCAATCACACGCTGCCGCCGCCGCCGCCAGTTCTCACTTTCCCCTCCCCCTGCTCCTGCGACGTAGCGTTCTGGCCATCGGTTTGGCCGAAGACGACTTCCCCGCCGAGGGCCAGTTCCCCGGATGGAAGAAGAAGTACGCACGTCCTGTCCACACCACACGCCACCTATGCTTCCCCCTTTCCTCGGAAGCTGAGCCTAACCACGTTCTTCTTCATCATCATCTTGTCGTTATTGTTGCTCTTGTTGTTGATATCAGCTCCTACGGGTTCCACTCCGATGACGGCAATATCTACGTCCAGAACGGCAAGGGAACCAAGTACAGCACGCCCTACGCCGTACGTCACCTTCAGCCATCTGTCCATCTTGGTGCTCTCCCTCTGCAAACTCTTACTTTTCTCTTTTTACGTTTTGTTGGGGGGCAGGCGGGAGACGTGATTGGGTGCTACGTGAGCACCCGCTCGGCGCTCTCCTTCACCAGGAACGGTGCCGAGCTGGGCTCGACTCCGCTCCCGGTGGGCAACTACTACCCCACGAGTACGTCCGCCCGCCCCACTGTGTATTTTAAATATAAAGATCAAGATAAATATAGAATGGAAGGGTGTTGGTGGTGAACTAACGTTTTTGTATGGTGGCTCTCGTTCGATCGTAGTCGGAGTCGATGCGAGCGCCCAGCTGCAGATCAACTTCGGCCAGCACCCGTACAAGTTTGCCCAAACGCCCTACGCCACCCTGGTCGCCGCGGAAACGCTGCGGGCGAAACTCGAGGCCAAGCGCTACGTCACCCACATCACCTTGGACAAGGTGCGCGTGTTCTTTTTTGACCGCAACGCACGTAAGCGCAAGACTGACCGTCGTTGCCTTGGTTGGGTCTGGAAACACCACACACACACACACCACACACACAGCTGCCATCTATCGGCCCAAGGACACGATGTACTTCCGCGGGTGGGTGCTCGACGCGCACGACCAGTCGCCCGTAGGTCAGCAGTTGGCCAACTCGCTGAAGGCCAAGCTGCAGATCTTCTCTCCCGCCGACGCTGAAGTACTAACCATCACCGCGGCCAATTGTTCGCTTTTTTCTCACCTCTGCGCTGGCGCGCACTTTCACAGGTCTATTCGACGGCGCTGCCGGGTCCGGTCTCTGGCGCGGTTGCGGGCTCGTGGACCATTCCCGATGGTACTGCTGGTGGCAACTACCGAGCTAAAGTCAGCTACCCGCAGCACAAGTACGCCGACCCACCTTCGTATCTTGACACCTCTTTGTGTGATCTATTGCTTATTTTCTCTTTTGAACTCACCAGCTTGCCTTCGGCGGAGCGCGTCTTCAACATCCGCCAGTTCAGCACTCGTACGCGCATCGTCTTTTCTAATTTTTTACTATACTATTGGCTAATGCGCTTGTGCAGCCCGCATGAAGATGCAGCTCGAGTTCGTGAAGAAGGGCTACGGCCCCGGTGACGAGGCCGAAGCCTTGCTCGAAGTCTCTCGGTACGTTTCCATAAAATCGCGCCGCTGCTGCGTCCGTTCCTCTCTGTAACGCACCACACGCACCAACAGTGCCGAGGGCGGAGTACCGGCCAAGGCGGCCGTCACGGCGGAGGTGACTCTGGATGGCAGCACCGTCTACCAGGGGTCGGGCCAAATCGACGACAACGGCAAGTACACTGTCAAGTACGTCACGTCAGCTCCCAATTGTTAAGCCCCTTAGTGCTAATCAACACCCAAACTAACATGCCTGATCAGGTTCACGCTGCCTCGCACGATCGAGCGCGGTGAGGGCACCCTGACCTGCACGATCAACGACGGCGGTGTCGTCGAGTCCACGGGTACGTGGGTGGTCTCGTCATGTGGCTGGCGGGAAACTGCATTCCTCACGATGGCGCATGGCGTGTGGTGTGGTGAAGGTCAAACTGTGCCGGTGCTGCTGCGGGACATCGACATGACCTTCTTCCCCGAGAGCGGTGACCTCGTCGCCCTGCCCAACCAGAGGATCTACGTTGAAGGTAAATAGCAGACTCCTTTTCCCGCCACGCACTCACTCATTCACCCCCGCACGCGACACTCGTCTGACTTCCCTTTCCAACGATCAGCCTTTACTCCCGCGGGCGGCCCTGCGGACTTCAGCGGCGAGATCATCGACGAGTCGGGGCTCAAGGTGGGCTTCATCACTACGGCCCACGAGGGTCGAGGCCGCGGCACCTTCAACGAGGGCTTCATCCCCAAGGCTGGTGCGTTATTGTTGT
The DNA here is from genome assembly GCF_000313135.1 of Acanthamoeba castellanii str. Neff. NCBI lineage: Eukaryota > Discosea > Longamoebia > Acanthamoebidae > Acanthamoeba > Acanthamoeba castellanii. Next base: position 600,300 of record NW_004457532.1, read on the forward strand.
TGTTCTGCTCCGGTGGTGGCCTCTCAGATTACACGTTTCGTGCTCGCGGGTGCACCAGGCCACCAGTACTCGGTCCGCGTGACCGCCCCCAGCGGCATCACCAAGCTCAAGGAGCTGCCCGCGGTCAAGGCCGACGGCGCTTTCGTCTCCTCCGACAGTGACGTGTACACCTACGACACGCCCTTGGCTCTCAAGGTACCCATCAGTCGAATAATAAATAATAAATAATTAGATTAAGAATAAATAATAATTGCACTCCAGGTGGGCGCTACGACGAGCGGTCGCTACCGAGTGTCGGTCTGCAAGAAAAATCTGGAGGTCACATCGGCGTTCGTGGCCATTGGTGAGAGCGGCGGCGTCGAGACCCTGTCCCTCAGCCTCCCCACCTCCACCACCTGCGACGGTGTGCTGCGCGTCACGGTACCAAACACCGCACGCACGCACGCACGCACGCACGGGCGCCGAGCTCCCTGCTAACGACATAAACGGTCTGAAGGTCTTCGGTGAGAATGGCATCCCGCTGGCCGAGCGTTTGGTGCTCCGCAGGCCCAAGGCCTCGCTGGGCATCAAGGTGATCGCCAACAAGCAACGCTACTCGCCCGGCGAGAAGGTCAAGCTCCGCGTATTCACCTACGACGAAAACGGCGTTCCTGGTACAACAGCCCGTGTCTAGACTGGCACTGGCCAATTTCCTAAAGCATTGGTGGTGGTGGGGGACAGTGCGCGCGCATGTTGGCGTGGCGGTGACGGACGATACGGTGCTCGAGATGGTGCAGCGGAGGGAGCAGGCCCCGCGCCTGCCCGCCATGGCCGTCTTCGAGAGCGACGTGGCCCATCTCGAGGATGCCCACGTCTACCTCGACCCCGCCCACCCCCTCTCCGAGGTACCTGATCATCATTTTCCACCTTATTTTCTTCCTTTCTTTATTATTCATCATTTTTTATAACGCATATTGCTGGCCTGTTGCTGATGGGACGGATTGGGCGCGCGAATATAGCTGGCGGCCGATCTGTTGCTGGGCACCCAGGGATGGAGGCGCTTCGCGTTCGTGTACCCTGAGGAGTATGTGAAGCTGGCCGCCGACGCAGACGGTGATCTCCCCACGGTAAGCCCGCCACCCGCCTGAAACCTCTGCCCGTGTGCCAGTGCGCCCGTGTGCGGTGGTGCGTGTGCGGTGAACTTAACGTGATTCGCGCAGATGGGAACGCCGGCGAAGCTGGGCAAGGCCAAGAACAAACAGGCGGCCGAGCGGCTGCTCGCTTTCGCCCAGGCGGAGGTACCATCTCTCTCTCTCTCTCTCCCTCCGTCCCTCTACGAAAAAAATGTTCTGCGGCGTTCTGTGCGCCTGACTGTGTGGGACGCGGGTGTTAGGAGGCTGTTGAGCTCAGCAGTGGCTCCGACGAGTCCGAGGACGACGACGAGGAGGAAGAAGAGCGAGCCCGGCCGCTGTTCAGGAGGATGGTGAATCGGGCTAGGAATGAGGAAGTCAAGATGAAGAAGGCGCCGCAGAAGCGAGGGAAGATGATGCAGAAGGAGAAGGAGCAGGTGGTGATGAAGCAGGAAGTGGAGATGGAGATGGACATGGCCATGGCGGCGGAGATGGATATTCCGAGGCCGATCAGGGAGAAGGAGATGAAGGCGCCGCTGATGAAGAGAGCCGACAAGGGGGATATGCAGGAGAAGAAGAAAATGAAGAAGAAGGTGATGGCCAAGAAGAAGGAACGCAGACTGCCCCGGTTTGATGAGGACGAGCTGCTCGTGAAAGCGCCTAGGAGCCTCCCGCAGGTGGTCCGCGTTTACGCCCACAAGAGGAAAGCGCCCTACACACCCGGCGGCGAACGCAGCGACTTCACCGAAACGCTCTATTGGGTACGCCCTGTGTGCGAGGGTTGTGTGTCGAGTGTTTTCTGTGTGCGCGCGTTGACACGTGATTGCGGGGTGGCGTGCAGACGGCGGCCACGACGACTGAGCTCATCGGGTCGGAGGATCTGGAGTTTGAGCTGAACGACAGCATCACCACCTTCAAGGTGTGGGTTGAGGGCGTCTCCGTGCGCGGTGGTCTTCTTTGCGCCACTTCCACTCTTCTCACGAGGTACATACAACCGCACGCACGCACACGCCGCACACCACCGCACATCCGTTACCGCACATGCAAACTCACGCACGGTCCTCGTATAGTGTCAACGCGTTCTACGTGGAGTACAAGCTGCCGATCGAGGTGACCAGTGGCGACGAGGTGTCGATCCCGTTCACCGTGGTCAACACCACCAACGACGACCTCAAGGTCGCCCTCTTCCAGAAGAGCACCGGTACGCCAGTTCCTCGCCGGCCCCCCAATCGTGTACCGCCACCTTAAACAGTGTTCAGCAACCGGCTGACCCCTTTCTGGCCGGCGCTGCAGGACCTTTGACATTCACCCAGGCGGACAAGGGCAAGGCAGCCGAAGCCGAGTTTGCGGCCCTTAGCCTGCCGGCGGGTCCGCTGGTGGTGCCCCAGTCCTCCCGCGCCAGGACCGACATCACTACCGTCGTCGATCGTACGTAGCCTGCCTGCTGTCCACCGCACCCTGAATTCGCTTGTAGCACTACCCCACTTCTGCGCTGGACACATCTGACAAACAACAAACGCTCGCGCTGCGCAGGTGGTGTGGAAAAGGCCCAGCAGGCCATGGTCACCCTCAAGGCCGACGCCGGTAAGTTCGAAGACACGGTCACCAGAGAGACCAGGTACAGCGGTCGCCCATTTGTTTGTGGGTCCACATTCTTTGCATACTTAGAAAAGAGAATATGTGGAATGTGTGCAGCGTGGTGCCGAACGGCTTCCCGTTCCAGTTCGCTGCGGCGGGCCTGCTCCCCAAGAACGGGTCGGTCAAGCACAGCGTGGTCTTGCCCAAGGAGATCGACATGTCCACCCTCAAGACCAACGTCGTGTTCTACCTCAACCCTATGGGCAACCTCACCCAGGCCCTCGCCGCGCTGGTTCGCGAGCCCTACGGCTGCTTCGAGGTACCTTGAGCCCAGTCTTTGTCTCCCTTTCTTGTATTCCGCCTCCTTAAGTTCAACTTACGTTTTTACGTCGACACTTTCCATCGAAACGCGCGCAGCAAACATCGTCGGTGGCCTACCCGATGACCATGGCCCAGCAGTATTTCCAGTGCCACCAGGGCGCCGACGCCAAGGTCGTGGAGCAGGCGCGCAAGCACCTCGCCACCTCCTACAAGCGTCTCACCGGCTTCGAGGTACCACCACCCGCGCGTGTAGTGCGTGTCGTGTCTGTACTTAATGTCAGGGCAAACGTTGACTGTGTGACTACAGGTCAAGGAGGGAGGCAAGCTCAGCGGCGGGTTCGACTGGTTCGGCGAGCCTGCCGCCAGCGAGTCCCTCACGTACCCGCCACTACCCGCTCGCGCTTTCTCGATAGCTGATTGTTATTTTTTAAATTTGAATTGGAATTTATTTTTTTTATAATCTTGTGTGTGTGCACTGCGGGTTTATCAGGGCGTACGGCCTGCTGGAGTTCAGCGACATGAGCCAGGTGCACCCCGTGGAGCCTCAGCTCATCGAGAGAGTCAAGACCTGGCTTCTGTCGAGGCGGGACGGCAAGGGTCAGTTCATGCGCGGCGGACGGTACGTGTATCGTGTGTGTGCGCGCGCGCGTTCGAAGCTTTGCTCATTCTCTCCACTCGCGCGCACCGCAGAGCCTTGGATGACTTTGGTCGGGCTCCGGTCGAGATCACCAACGCCTACATCTGCTGGGCGCTGTCCGAGGCCAAGCTTCCCGCTGAGTCCTTTGCCAAGGTGCCTCCTCTTCCCAACACTCTTGCCGGCCGTGGCCGTGTGTGTCGTATCGTACGTGCCGCGTCGTGTGTCGTGCCACCTAACGGTTGCTGGGTGCTATCCTACAGGAACTGGACCATGTGCTCGAGGAGGCTTTGAAGTCGGAGAAGAGCAAGGACCCCTACTTCCTCGGTACTACAGGCCTAAGCTTTGGTTTTATCGTCACTGAGGCTTTGCGCATCGGGCATGTCTCTAGCGGCTGACACCACCCACTCGCTCGGATCTCGGTAGGCCTGACTGCCCTTGCCCTGTACAACGTGGGTCGCAAGAGCGACGGTGACTCGCTGTCGCAGCTGCTGGTTGCCCTGCAGAACGAGAACGGTGCGGTGCACGGCGCGCACAACCCCAAGTACGTCGCCGCCGCCGCCGCAATGGTGCATTTTATTTGCATCACAGACAACTCACCTGATGTGTGTGTGTTCCCCACCAGCATGCACGACACGCGCTTCACTTCGATCACGTGCAGCTACGGCGAGGGTCTGCTCCTCGAGGCGTCGTCGCTGGCCATCCTGGCATGGATCAAGGGCGACGCTAAGTTCCGTCCCAATGTGGAGCAGTCGATGCAGTGGGTGGCCTCCAAGTGCAAGGACGGCCGTTTCGGCTCGACCCAGTCCACCATCCTTGCCCTCAAGGTACGCATTTCACTCGTGTGCGTGTGCAGTGATGCGTGTGCGTGTCTGTCATGTGTGCGTCTGCGAGGTGAAGTGTTGACCCCGGCTTGCCGCACACACCTAGGCCATTATCGAGTACGACTTGCTCAAGGCCTCGCCCGAGGCCGGGGAGTTGGGCATGGTTGTCAATGGCGAGGTGGCGGCCAAGGTCCGCACCGACGACGCGGAGCGAGGTATACAACTATGCCACACTCACGACACGCACGCACGCGCGCGCACGTACACGACACACAACTCGTATCCAGTACCATGATCGCAACAAAGTAGCGAGTTCGGTCGCGCTCACGCAATCGGCTCATCGTGCAACGTGTTGCCTTGTCACTGTACAGAGGACAAGAACAAGATCACGCTGCCTTCGTTCGCGCACAGCCTCAAGGCGGGTCAGGACAACGAACTCGAGCTCTATCTGGAGGGCGGCGCCGAGATGCCCTACTCCATCGCCATCACCTATTTCACGGTACATTGCCATACTTCCCATGCGCTCTGCCTCTGAATCTCACATTATGCTCACCGCACACGCACACGCACACGCACACGCACACGCACAGCCCAAGCCCGATAACCACGACAACTGCCGTGTGCGTCTGAGCACCACGCTCAAGGACACCAAGCTGGTTGAAGGTCAGGGCAGCGAGATCCGCGTGGCTCTCAAGAACGTCGACGATAAGGACGGCCAGCCCATGACTCTGGCCATTGTACCATAGACCCCGCGCGCGATCGCCCCGAAAGGGCAGTGACTGACCTTTTTGCGGCTGGTTGGTGGTTGGCCAGGTCGGTTTGCCCGGTGGGCTGGAGCCGCGCCACGACCAGCTCAAGGAGTTGGTCAAGGCCAAGACCATCGCCTACTACGAGGTCATCGGCAGGGAGGTGTGCTGCTACTTCCGCCAGCTCCAGCCGAGCGAAGAGGTGCGCAGCGTTAAGCCTTGAGCGCCCAGCCACATCCAAAAACAAACTATCATGGTCGTGCGTGGTGTACAGGTCCAATTCCGCGTTGACGTGGTGGCGAGAATTCCGGGCGTCTACACGGGTCCGGCCAGCCGCGCCTATCTGTACTACACCAACGAGGAGAAGCACTGGAACGACCCCCTCGCCGTCACCATCGCGCCAGCCCAGCAGTGAGGACCTGTCCGACTCCTTTTTGGCCTTTATTGAAAGCAAACGTCAAAAGGAATCATCGCACACGAAAGATGTAATCAAACATGGAAGTTGAAGCCAATGAGGAGGTCCAGCAATGGGCAGCAGCACAAGAGGTTAGCGACTTGCTACCAAGGTTGAGCGAAGCGGGCTTCATCACGATGGTCTCAGTTCGCCTCATTGACACGAATGACTTCGCGCCAATGGGCATCGCCAAGCCAGGTGATCAGAAGCGCCTTCTTTCGGCGGTCCAGCAAGCAATCAAGGAGGCCTCAGGACCAGGTCCGTGCGTTAAGCCTCAAATTGATTTGTTCTTCGTTAGTGACATCAAAGGAAGGGGGGAGGGAATATTAGTGCCAGCAGCTTGGCCTGGCGCAACTTTGGCACCCAGCCCGCAGCGGCCAGCTTCCGCACGCGGTGCCGCTCAGCAGGGGTGAACACAAATGTGTGGATTGCTCACCGTTCTCCTCAACTTTCAAACTTACAGACGTGCGCATGGTGCATGAGGAAGTGCAAGAGCTCCGAAGCGACTTCAAGAAGCTCGCCATCAAGGTTGCAAAGGACCGATCGGAACGTACGTTAATAAGTCTTCTTCTTCTCTCCCTTGTGCGGTACCAAGCCAAGGAAGGGTGGGTGGGCAATGGGCAGGGAGCACGCCATCGACTTTCTCCGATCATTACGACCAACTTCACAAGGCCCAAGCCCCCGAGGCGTGGTTCTCCGTCGCCACACAACGCCCAATGGTGCCCGCCAGAGGCAGGGGCGGACGGGCGATGAAGGAGTACCTGTTTCCCGAGAGCGGCCATCCGGCGGCGGGCGCCCACGAGATTCGGGTCGTGCAGCCCTACTGGTCGGAGAAGCTCAAGAAACTTCCCCGACAAGGAAGACCTGGCTGTCGTTCTCGAGGACACCCATCGGTCGGTGTCATACGGCAACCGCAAGCCTGTGACATCACCATCGACAAGGAGCCGGTGGTCATGGGCCCGCTCCTCGGCGTCGGAGGATCTTCTGTCGTGTACAGCGGCATGCATCAAGGTACAAATTGGGCATCTGACTTCTATCTTCCTTCTTTCTTCGTTCTTTGTTCTTCGTTCTTCGTTCTTCTCACTTGGCCGGCCGCATGCCCACTGGCCACAACAAACAGGCGCCGAAGTGGTGGTGAAGCGATTCAATTCGACGTACAAGCTGTACCACCTTCAACAGGAAGCCGCCATCTTGCGCAAGATTGAAAGTGTGGTGCCCCGCGTACCCCGGCTGATCGCCCGCGACGACCAGGGCCTTGTGCTTCTGCTGCAGCCTGTAGGGGTTCAGTTCGCCTCCAGGCTGTCTCACTTTGACCCACAGAAGGAGACGGTTCGTGTGACTCCCCATCCCAGCTTCTCTTCAACATTGAAACATGCGGCTGATCGCACACACACACACACACACACGATGATACGGACGAATTTGTGTGCAGACCATACAGCGGGTAGTGGCCACGGCAGATGATTTCTGCCAGCTTGTGGACATTCTTCAGACCGTGCACGGCCAGCACAACTTCGTTCACCGCGATGTGCGCCTTCCTAACTTTTTCAGAGACCAGGAGTCTGGCATGGTATCCCTTACCCCACCACCCACCACCCACCACCCACCACCCACCACCCACCAACGAGACTTCTTCTTATGCAAGCTGCTCCAACAACGTAACAGGTGTTTCTGAACGATTGGGGCTGTGCGACGGAGGTGGGGAACAGCGTGACTCGGGAGCGTTGCAGCACGCTCCGCTTCGTGTGCTCGAACGCCGGAGACAGAAAAGCACCTACAAGCCACGGTTTAGCGATGACCTCGAGATGTTAGTGCGGAGCGTCTTCCACAGCCTTTCGATGACCACCTTCGAGGAGATCCGCCTGGTAGAGGACGAGACTCAGATCATTCGCTTTTGGGAGCGCCACCTAGCACCCCCCATCTGGTCTGGCATGCTTGCCGCTGCTAAACGCGAGAACTACGACGACCTCAAGACGCGCATCCGTGACATCCTTCCCGGCAACGACATGTAGTGTTTTCTCAGCAACACGGGTGTAACAGCCACAATCATAAAAAATAAAAAGAGATTGGAGTCCAGGTGCAGGAGGAGATGACCACCCTTGCCACATCACGGCCGCTCGGCTGATGGGGTTGACCCTTGTTCTCGATCCGGCTCTCTTCAGATGGTCACCAGCTTCAGCGCGCATGAGTCAGGCAGGCTATTGGCTACAAATTCAAGTTCGATGTGCACAACTTGCTTTCAGAGATCGTGGCGGGCTGCGCTGACTCTTGCCAGGAGGTCTGGCCGCTGCTGGATCAAACCGTGTATCGTCAAGCTGGCCTGCGTGGAGATTTTCAGGTCAATATTGTCAATTCGCTAAATAGTACCTAGAAAGCAAACACCTTTTCGTCAGGGAATCCGAGATCGGCCAGGACGCGAATAGTGCATTGCACCACACTGGACCGTCTGTCCTCATCCAGGTCTGTATAGAGTGGAAAGGTGTCACACGTGTCAGCTTTGTGCGTGTGCGTGTGCGTGTGCGTGTGCGTGTGCGTGTGCGTGTGCGTGTGTGCGTGTGCGTGTGCGTGTGCGTGTGCGTGTGCGTGTGTGCGTGTGCGTGTGCGTGTGCGTGTGCGTGTGTGCGTGTGCGTGTGCGTGTGCGTGTGCGTGTGCGTGTGCGGTGGTTTGTTCCCGAGTGTTTCCGCGAACCGCGCGAGTCGTGTGTCTGGGGGGCGGGGTGGCGATACCTGGCCAGAGCGCGACCAGGAAAGCCAGACCATCACAAATGGCGCCCATGTTGTGGCTTCGGAGGTGCTCATCAAACGTGGTCACCAGGGCTGCGCACGCCAACCTCGCCCTCGGGGCCTTGTCCCGCTTGACCCACTCGAGCACGCACTCCGCCACGTCCCGCTGCATCCAATCACGAACCAGGTAAATAATCAAAATAGTACTCCGGTTCAGTTGCTACTACGCACCGGAATGTGAGCGCACGCAAGGCAGCCGAGGAATGCGCGTTGCACCACGGCCTGCGTGAACAGTGTTTCATTCGCGGCGAGCTGGTGGAGGAGGCCGCGCGCTTGGACGAACATCATCTCAGTGGTCGTCGTTGCTGCATCGTCTGCTGCTGTTGGGGCTGGAGCGGGGCTGTTGCGGCACAGTTCGCTGGAGAGCAGGACGAGGAGGCCGCGCGCTTGGACGAACATCATCTCAGTGGTCGTCGTTGCTGCATCGTCTGCTGCTGTTGGGGCTGGAGCGGGGCTGTTGCGGCACAGTTCGCTGGAGAGCAGGACGAGGAGGCCATCCTCTACAAGACGCGACAGTCGGCCGTGGTCCTGTTTGATTGGCAGACTGCTCGAGAGCAGCCCAGTTATTTCGTGACAACATCTGAGGCGCACTTGTGCCTGCAGGTACAGATCAAACGAGAGGGAAGGAAGTGGTCAATTCCATGTGTTGTGTGAAAAAGTGTCGTGTGTCATGTGTCGTGTGTCATGTGTCGTGTGCGATGCCGTGTGTGTGTGGTGTGTGGTGTGTTGTGTGTGTGTGTGGAAATCAACGAACCACAGGGTCGTTAAGCGTTGCAACGAGGAATGCCCAGTGTTCCTCCACGAAGGCTTGCATCTCGTTGTTCGTCCCGACCCGCACCATGATCCCCAGCAACGCAAGACCGCTCTCGCTGTTGTTCTCCCGGTCAAAACGCCCCCCACGCAGGCCCACACAAAAATCAGATTTCTGCAATAAAAAATAAAATAAATTGATGTGAAACCAAATAGATGACCCACGCGTACCGGAGCTGCCAGCTGCACTCGGGCACCAGCTGCGAGGCCGCCACCTTCCTCAGAGCACGCCACAGTGGCTCGTGTGCAGGCAGCCGTGTGGTCATGCTGTGCGCCGTGCCGGCGCCCACTGCTGCGGCGACCACTGAAGAAGGAAAGGCGTGAGAGAAGACAGCGCTGCAGGACAACCTTCAGGCCAGGGGCGATCATGTACCATCTTCCAGCGCAAAGAGCGCCGAATTAGATGTGCTCTTCTCCTGGAGTTGCTGTGAGGCGCAGTCGCTTATGAGATCCTGCAGCTCTTTTGGGAGGCGCTCCAGCAGGGCGCCGCTGCGGTGGTTCTCGTATGCTGCGATGTGATCGGCAGTGAGGCGCAGCAGACTCTTGACCCCTGGCTCGCTGCTCATAAACAGCCGGCTCACCGCCCTCGCAACCCTGTGTGTGGTTGGCTCTGGTTCGGTTAGCAAGTGTGCGTGTGCGTGTGCGTGTGCGTGTGCGTGTGCGTGTGCGTGTGCGGTGGTGCTTGTGCGGTGATGCTTGTGTCGTGGTGGGCATACATGCAACAGAGTTTATCTGCGTCCTCGCTACGGCCCTGCCTTTGGTAGTGGGCCGTGATGAACATGGCCATCGATATCGCCTCGGTCACCACTCCCTCGTGGCAGTGCTAGCCAATGGAAAGAGAGAGAGAGAGAGAGCAAGATAAGTCGTTTGCCACTCCCTCAAAGCGGGCAGCCGACTGCACTCGTACATTTAGGCCACGCTGGGCCGCATCCACTAGAGAGTCGATCGAGCAGGAAGACTCCTGCTCCACCACGACTTGGCTTTTTCTATAGAGCTGGGCGAGTACATCAGCGTCGGACTCTTGGGAGAACCTCTCCAACAGGTCCTGGCAGTGGTCGTGTGGTGTTGGAGCGTCGTGTGGGTGCGTTGAGCGAGTTGGGTGAATGAACGCAGTGTTGCTGGTCGCTTCATGTAATCACTCGCGGGCGCATTGCGTACCTGGAAAAGGCCTGGACACTGGAGCTGCACCAAAGTTTGGAGCACGGCGCAGCGAACGCCAGAGTCCGCTGCGCCGTGGAACATGAGGCGGAGCTGCTGGTAGGTCCTTGAGCGGCTGACGTCTTCTGGAGCCGGACCCAGCGGGAGCAGGTGAAAGAATGGAGCCGAGGTGACTAGGAAGTTCAAGGCCGCTGCGCTCCGACACAAGACGGCACACGACACACGCGCGGAGGTGAGCGAAAGGGAGAAGAGGAAGAAAACGGAGCGTAAAATTGGGGGAGTACCAGCTACCACCGTGGTGTTGGGGTGGTTGAGCAAGCACGAGTTGAACTGGTCGTCGAACGCGTCAAGGCCACCTTCGTCAAGAGTGCCTCCGGCCAAGATGGAAGCTGTGGTTCGAATGACACAGCCATTCGTATCAGAGACTCGCACACCACACGACATAACGCACACGCACACGCACACGCACAGCACCGCTGCACACAGCACACAGCACACAGCACACAACTCACCGTCACTAGCGGCGCCTGCGTTTCGGAGCAGCCGGAACATCAGCGAGATGCCTCTCAAGAGGACCGTTACTGCGTTACTGCCTTCGTGCGGCTGCTCGTGTGCGGCGGTAACCACCCGCGCCCACAGGCGACGCGCCACGGCCACGACGCGCTCCTCGCACTGCCGGAGCTGCCTCGCCCGGTGCTCGCGCTGGCGCTGGCGCTGGGCAGCCACAAACTCAACTGTGAACTGGGCCACCACCGGCGGCGGGTTGGGGTCGCCGCACAGCTCGGGCAGCGGGCAGTGCCGTGCGCTACGGATGCCCGTGTCGAGCAGCAGCCCGGGTCCCAGCACGCACAGGGCCTCTTTCTTGTCCTTCACATCGTCGCCATCGTGCGCGTCGTCGTCAGGGGCGACGAAGAGCCACCGAACGAGCGCCCAAGATACCATGTCGTGCTGCCGCGGGTTGGACTGCATGACGGTCGGCCCAAGCAGGGTCGCTGCGGCCCGTCGGAAATGAGTTTCCACCTCGTGTCGGTCACGGGCCATCCAGCGCTTCGCTGTCTGCGCCAGCATTTCCGGGCTCAGCCGAGCGCGGCATGCGCGCCAGGCGGCCAACATGACCCGCCAAACCGCACAACGAGCTTTTGCTTTTAATCATGACCCACTTTAAAAAGAAAAGAAAAAGGAAGAAAAAAAGATGAGAAAATCGTCTTCAGTTATTGGAGCAACAAAAGTTAAGGCCTTGATTGCCCTCTGCCGGGTTTGAACCAGCGACCTCACGATCTTCAGTCGTGCGCTCTACCAGCTGAGCTAAGAGGGCTGCTTGCTAATGGGTGACCAACTTTCCTGTGTTATGTGTGATCAACATACCAAAAAAAGTTGTAGTGTTCAAATCGCCTGTGTCAAAATGGGGGTGATGCTTCATCAGGAACGGACGACGGTGGAGTAGTTGCCCAGGCTGGCCGACATGAGCGTGGTGTAGGTCGTTCCCTTTTATGACCAACATGTAAGCCGTCCTCGTCCCGAAGGTCCACGTGTAGGGAGAGTGGATGGTGGCACGTACTCCGTTCAGCACAGGGTGTGTGGACAGCACATCGAAGATGCCCTTCAGACCCACATTGGTCCAGCCCAGTCTTTCCATTCCCCTGTGGCGCTCTTGAGGTTAGTCACCGACCTCAGAGTAGAAAAGCCAAAGAAGAGAGCAGTTAACTGGTTCGCTACGCCGCGCCTGTGGTCGTCAGGAGCCCTCCAGTGATCGTCGTTGGTCTCCACCTCGAACCACCGACCGTCGTTCACGTCGATGTACCACACGTCTCTGGCGTACTCCCTGTTGCGCGTTAGCGGCCACAATGAGTACTGATCGGACGAGCGCAGTGCAACGCAGCGCTGACGCGTACCTGTCGCGGGTGATCACGGCGCCTTCGCCGCTCTGGGTGCCGCCCACGATGATGTACGCGGGAGCGGCGAGAGGAGTGTTGGAGAGCGCCGAAACGGCATCGGCGAAGGTGGCTGTGTCGTCACACGACATAACGATTGCATGAGATTGCAAAATCTGGAAGAAGAAGCTGATGATGACGATGATGATGAAGGAGGTGAAGAGAGCGCACTCTTGTCGCGCAGGGTGTTGCGGATGAGGAAGCAGGAGGCGGTGGTTCCGGGAACGAACAGGGCCTGATTCGTTATTGTACAAAATCAAAAGTGTGGTTAGCTTCTGTGCGCCACACGTGCGCGTGTTCGTGAGCGCGCACCATCAGAATGTTCTCGATGGGGCTGCCGCTCTCGCGCTGATCGAGAGAAATCGAGAAGGCGCCGGGGCGCATGCCGGTGAGCACGCCCACGTAGCCGGCATAGGTGGTGGCTGTGAACACCGTCTGGCCCTTGGACTGGAAGTCGACCTCGATGGTGAGGTTGCGCAGCAGGCCCGCCAGATTGAAGTCAAGATTACCTGCAATAAGAAGAAAAAAAGAAATAAAGAAATTAATAAATGATTATAATGGACAAAGAATGAAAAAGCGAAGGAATAAATAATAAATAAATAAATTGCAATATCAATAATGGGTGGGCTTACGGCCGTGGTAGATGGTGCCGTCGGTGCCCTGAGCGACAATGGAGGTGCAACCGGCTTCGATCTCGTAGATGAGGTTGAGGAGCACGGCCTCGCCCAGGCTCATGTTGGCAGCCTTGGCCACCGATGCGATTTCGCCGCCGTACTCGCCCAGGTAGCCCATGCGACCAATCTCCTCGGCGATGCCAACGATTACAGAGGTGTACTCCTTGGGGATGAACTGCCCGATCATCTCCACAGCGTGCTCGAGCGCACCGCCGTAGTAGGGCAGCATGGCGGGCCACGGCCATCTCTGCTCCGGCGGCAGGTCCAGGTTCACCGTCCAGCGCTGCGGCACCGCGTCGTTCAACCCCGCCTCACCCGAGGGAACGAACGACGCCGAAGCCGACGACGTCGCGAACGCGAACAGGGCGAGCAGCATCAACCATCTTGTGGAAGCTTCCATCTTGTATTGCACGACCGAAACAAAGAGAGAAACCAACGATTGCGAAGCTTCGGCGATAGGCGCAATAAGTTCGAACGATAAGTTTGTGTCGACGGGTGCAACGTTGCAGGCCTCGCTGGTCACGAGATGGACTCGCCGCCGAGCTTGAGCTTGAGGCGCTTGACGACGGGCGCGCTGTCGCCGTCTTCTGGCTTCTTGCCGAGCGGGGTGGCGTCCAAGCGCGCGCTGTTGATGCCACTGCTGCTGCTGAGCCCGGCTACACCCGGCGCGGTCGTGCCGCCAGTGCTGCTACTGAGCCCGAGCTTGTCGCCGGGCTGCTTGGCGCGCACAAGCCTAATCTTGCCCGGAGTGCTGCTGTCCATGCTCGCCACGAACGTGCCCTGCTCCAGGTCGACCTCGCTCGCCTTTCGCCGCTTGCCCTGCACGGCCGACAGTGGTGCGTGAGCACCAACGCAAAAGAGCGAAGAAGAGCGAAGAAGAGCGAAGAAGGAGAGCGAAGAGGAAGGGAACCTCGGAGCGTCGGCGGCGATCGGGTTCGCGGATGGCAGAGAGGTCGATGGGCGGCGCGTTGGCCTCGACCTGGGCCAGCAGCGAGCCGGACGACGTGGAGAGCGAGAGGAGGCCCTCGCCTAGGTTGACCCGATAGGCCTCCATCAGCGCCAGCCGTACCCGCAAATCCCACGCCGACACAGGTCCACTGCGAAAAGACCGCTTAGCAAACGATCCTTGTGTGCGTGTGCGGTCGTGTGCGGTCGTGTGTGTACGTGTGTCTGCGCGTTGTGTGTGTGTGTGTGTTGTGTGTGTTGTGTGTGTTGTGTGTGCGTGCGTGCGTGTGGGGGGGTACTTGAGATAGCTCCAGATGCGGTTGCAGGCTTGGTCGTGCAGTCGGCGAGTGGGGGAGGTGAGGAGATGTGCGGCCTTGTAGCGCACGAAGGGATCGGGGTCGGATTCGATGATGCTCATCACCAGCCGCACCACATCGCCCTGCGGAAGGCCCAGCTCGCCCAGCGCCTTCAGTGCCACTATGCGCACCTGGTGGCCAGGAGTTGGGATTTGGCCCAGTGTCAGCCACGCACACGCACACGCACACACACGCACCACCGACGCATGAACACAACGCAGAGTGACACATACCTTGCGATAGTAGCCGTAGCTGGTGTAGGAGGTGAAAAGGTCGAGGTCAAGCCGAGCTCTGCCGCTGGCCTGCATCTTCTTCATGACCTTGAGGCAGGCCACCGTCACACGGTTGTGGTAGGACGGCAACAGCCGCTCCAGGTGCATGAAGCGTTGGACCTGCTTCAGAATGCTGTCCCAGCCCTTGTTCGACTTGGGCTGCGTGTTGCCTGCATGTACGACAGGCGAGTCAGTGCGGGAGCAGTTCCAAGCGAGTGCCATGGGGGGGTGGGGTGAAAGGTGGTCAGCTCACCCAGGGCTTCTATGACGGTGGCCAGATACGAGTAGTCCGAGTAGGGGTTGCCCGTGTTGTCGTTCTGCTTGAGCAGATGCAGCAGGAACTCGAGCACCTCGTCCGGCGTGAATCCTTCGGTGTCCCTCACCTACAACAACGAATGTACAACACATAGCTCGACTGAGCTGGATGGCGACGAGTACGTCGAGAGCGCTTCAACACGTGCGACGAACGAGTATGGAGGGCACGCACTTGAGAGAGGGCGACGGGGATGGCCTTCTGTACGTGGTAGGCCGCAAAGTCGGTGAAGTCGTTGGGTCGCATCTGAGAGTTCTCGTCTCCATCGTAGAAATAGGCCGAACGGAAGTACCGCAGCAGCGCCTCAAGAGCTGCCGCGCTTGCCTGGGAGTCGAGCCGTGGTGAGCGTGGTCTGGAGAGGGAAGAGGAGTCGTAGCTGGTATGTACCTCGCCTCGTATAGAACCGAGGGCCTCAGCAGCCAAGGCGCGGATGCGATAGAACATTCGCGGATTCTCCATGAGGGAGGCGAGAGCCGCGACCGCAGCTGCGGAGTTGCATTGGCCCACGCCCTGCACGCCCTCGTACTGCGCCACCACGTCTCGGTCCAACTCGATCTGATTGATCCACATCTTCTCCGGCTGGCGGAACTGCACCTTTCTGCAAGGCCAAAGATAAGCAAAAAATGTGTGAATGAGCAACCAATGTTGTTGTAGTGTTATAATGGTCTCGGTTGGGTTGGGGGGCTGGGCTGGGCTTACCGCAGCATCTCGAACTCGGGGTCAATGCGAATCCAGAGAATGGGAGTGTCCGACCGTGGCTGCGGCACATCCGGCTTCTCGTCCTCCTTTTCCTGCACAATACATTGGGCGTGGTGGCGTTAGAAGAGAGCGGTGCGGTGGTGCGGTTAGAAGGGGGCTTTACTTCGGGTCCTTCGCCGGGCTGGCCCTTCTTCCTGCGGTTCTTGCGCAGGCGGGAGTAGCAGGGCAGGTCGGTGCCATAGAGGTCCTCCTCCAGATCGAGCAAATGGTCGTGCGCGCCGTCCACTTCGTGCACTCGCACGGCCAGCTTGTTGCTCTCCGCCTTACCGCCTTGTCGCACCGCGAACTCGATCTGTGTGCGTGCGCGGATGTGGTGTGGCCATCAGCCGGCCGATGTTATGTGCGACAGTAATGAGGCAGAGCGGAGAAAAGAGCGCACCAGGTGGCGCTTGCGGTTGAACCAGAAGCCGCACTCGACCTCCACGCAGCCCGAGCCGTGAATCCAGCGCTTGTCGAATCCGTCCTTCTTGAGGTCGTGGCCGGTGAGCTTGGCGATGAGCTTTAGGAATCGATGAAGCGAGAGCGTGGGCGGAAGGGTGCCGGCCTGGGCCTCCGGTGGTGCGATGAGCTGCTGCACCACCTTCCTCATGGCGTCGAGACCTGGGCACAACGAAGAGTAAGACGAGTACTCGCTGGCTATACCGCAACGCGTATAGCGTACCAAGCAGCTTTTCGAGCAGGTAGACGACTAATCGTGCCTTCCACAGCGCTACATTCTCTTCAGCTCCAACAACCTGGCAACAGACCAACAACAACATTGATGAGCCCATCATAAAAATGATTATGGCGAAAATAGGGAATTAAAGGGGGGAGCGTTGGTTCGTACCCCGCACTTGGCCAACACGACATCTGGGCCTCGGTCGCACACGAAGAGTCCCTGCCGATACAGCAGCAGCCGATACTCGTTGTTGCCCAACGATTTTCGGTACCACAAGAGCGCCACGTAACCGGCGAGACCTTCCATCAGCCACCAATCCTGCGTATTCCTACATGCACGCGTACATACATTAGACGGGGCTGTGTTCAAGCAATGATCGCTCGAGGTATGCGCCACCTGATGGGGATGTAGTTTCCGAGCCACTGTCTGGCAGCAGCATCGGCCAGTATCAGGCGGCTGGTGAGCGTTTGGTCGATGATCGTCTCGTCGTGCAGCAAATGTGTACAAAAAATGGACAGTCCCGCATAGGCATCCTCCTGCAGGCGGAGAGGACCGCTCGGGGGTGAGCTTCGAAGTGGTCTGCTGCGCTGCGTGCTTGGGTGCTAATGCATTACCTTGGTATAGGCGTCCTCCACGAAGACTTGCTTGTAGGACTCGTAGGGAAACTTGACGCCGAAGAATTCCTCGTAGGATTGGATGGCCTGCGAGAGGAACGCCGTGGTGTGGGCCAGCATCTTGCTCTTGCCCGGCGGACAGAAGCTGGTGATGTACGGCAGGTTCGGATCGACCACGATCTCGAACCGGCCGGCGCACACGCCTATCCGCGCCGGGAAGGTGGCCTCGTCGATCCTGCCAATGACGCCCGAGGCTCACACGTGAGCAACCATACGCCAATCACGGCCACAACTTGAACAGGCCGAAGGCGGGTGTGAGTTAGGTACCTGTAGTGGAAGGTACGTCGGAGAGTGGCCTCCTCGAGGGTCTGCTTCTCAAGCTGGCCAGATGCCACGACTGCCGCCATGAAGGTAAGGGTGGCGTAAGCGCAACGATCAAGCCACCCGTTGTGTCTGTGGGACACTCCAAGAAGAGAGTAACACGTACCGACGAACTCGGGCTTGACAGTGAACTGCATGGTGAAGGGCGAACGCTCGGCCTCGAAGCACGGAAACCATGTTCGTGCGCCCTCTACATGGCTTTGCGAGTACATGTCTGCACACACACACCACACACCACACACAACACACAGTCAGATGCACACACATGCGTAACTGTGTAGAAGCAAACAAAGCCGTACGTGGTGATCGGTTGGGGTAGGCCGTGGCGTGTGCCAGCACGAAGTGGAGGCCGGCTTTCGGCTCGGGCAGGGTGTAGTGGATCTCGATCGTGACCTGGCATGTTTGTTCGCCGGTGGCGTTGACAGAGGTGGGCGCGAGGAGGTGCGGCGGCAGCTCGATGATCAGCTCGCCGTCCTCTGAGGCGGAGAGCGCCGCGCGGTGGAACACCTCGAAGGTCTTCGCGTCGGCATGGGCTCCCGAGTGCACGATGCGCTCGAGGTAGTTGCGCAGCACGAAGGTCATGCTCTCTCCGTTGCAGGTCACCCGACTCACCACTGCATTGTGTTGGAAGAGCTAAGCAACACACAGGGTTGTGGATGAAGATGAAGGGAAAGAGGGAAGAAGCACGTACGGCATTGCCGGCAGTTGAGTGCGAGTAGAGCGTATGTGGGTGTGGCGGGGACGGCCAGCGTGAGCGTGAGCTCGCACCGTCCCTGCACAAGAATCAGAGCCAAGACATTTGAGGGGCTAACGGCCAAAGATTAAATCGAAATGCGGCGGTGCTGGGAACCTTTGCGCTTGGACGTTCAAAATCAAATTCGAGGACGAGATGCGTGTGGTTCACTTGGTCTACAATCGCCGCTTTTGCCATTGCGACCTTCGTCTGAGGCTCTGCCCCCGATCAGCCGCGTTTATTTATCTATTTTTTCTTTTCTATTCAAGAAAGAACAAAAGAAATAAAGGTAATTCTTTTTCTCTCCACACGATTAATTGACGGGCACTTGCGCCACCAGAAGAGCAACACTCTTCGAAGGAGCACAAAAAGAAGAAAGATGATTCACCACGCCACGGATCTGAGTGTTGGTACGGGGCAGACGAAGTGGGCCGGGTCGTGGCAGACCGAAGAGTCGCGCAAGGCGAGCCCCGCCCGAGCCGGCAACGAGGGGGCGTGGCTGGAAGGCCGCGTCGCTGCGCCCCTGCGCTCCCACTCCATCGTCTCGGACGACCCTCGCCACCACCGCTACCTCGGTACCTCCCCCAGCCCACAAATTAACTCTTTTTCTATTTACATAACTAAATAATAAAAATAATAAAACAATAAAACGATGGATTTAATGGGTGGTGCACAGTGGTGGTCGTGGACGTGCAGGAGGCGCGTAAGCGCGTGTTCGAGGCCAGTGGGCAGGAGGTCGACACGAGGCCGCACGGCAAGGAGGTGCTCCAGCGCACCGGCTACCTCGTCGCCAACTGGAAGAAGACCGAAGCGCAAGGTACCGCCACACCCTAACCTCAACCACTCTTTTCCCGTTCTAACCTTCTCCTCGTCGCCACTACACAAAGACGAGTACAAGCTCACCAACGACCAGTTGGCCAAGATCGTGAGCGGCACCGCGGCTGCGCTGCCCAGAGGTTACTGCGACCAGCAGGCCAGTGCGCTGCACCCGCAGGTGGCGGGCCGCTTTGAGTTCTGGGGCGAGCCCACCCTGGTCAAGCCGCTGGACATCAAGGAGGTGCTCTCACTTGCGGCCGTCCCGCCCGCCCAACCTCCCCTCCTCTCCCCGCCCCTTCCAGGCCTGACCAATGCGAGGAATGCAGGGAACCCAAGTGAGTCTGCGGACGAAGGGCAACTCGGTGTTCATCGAGACCATCGCCAAGAAGGAGGAGAGCGCGCCGGACTACGCCGGCGAGAACGTACAGGGCGGCTGGGGCGCCAAGGTGCGACCCAACTCGAGCAACGTGGTCCATCTCTCACATTTCTCAATTTCTCACATTCCTCTTGCCTTGCTCGTGGGCTTGCGCAGATCATGGGCATGAAGAGCGAACCGGAAGCGTGGAAGCCGCCCAGCGACTCGCTGCAGGGCGTCGACGAAGACGAATGGGACGACTGAAGCAACAGCTGCCACCGCCGTGTAAACTGAAGTGGTGGCGTGGGGGGTCCACCACACCACCGCAACCAATCAACCCCAGAACATGTTACATTCATAAACTGTGATGTTAACCACCACTTGTTTTGTCCTCTTGCCGCTTGTTGAGCTCTTACCAGTTTTTCATTGTATTGCTTCAGTCGTGGCTCTCCGTGTTGCTCTCGCTCTCGGATTCGGATTGGCTCTCGCTCCCGCTCCCGCTGTCGCCGCTGGTCGTGTCGTCGCTATCGCTGTCGCTTTCGCTTTCGCTCTCGGAAGAGGAGCTGGGCAAGCTCAGCGGCGGCACGTGGACCTTGGTGTTCTTGAGCGCCTCGCGTTCCTCCTCGTCGAGGTCGTCGAGCGACGGCGGCACCCGCCAGAAGGCCGACTCGTTCCACTCGGTCTCCTCGACCGTGGCCTGCTTCTCCTCTTCCTGGCGCCGCAGCTCTTCCCTCTTCTCCAACTCCTGATGAGGCAGTGCGCAGGTGGTGAGCTCACACAAACACACACACGCTCACAAAAGCGAATCGGGGCGGTGAAGAAGAGAGGAAGTGGACGGGAGGTAGTACCCTAATGCGGTACTTCTCCTTCTTTTTCCAATAGGACTTGGGGAGGGTGACCTTGGCCATCAGGTCGGGCCGCATCATCAGCATCTTCTCCGAAAAGAGGTACACACCTGGCGTTGCAAAGAAATCAGGTCAATTTATATCATAATAATAATAACAAAGCGCTGGGTACCTTTCTTGAACTCCTTGTCTTTGGCGAGGTCCTTGTAGACGTCTTCAAAATTGTGAGAGTCGCAGAAGTTCTGCGTCACGGCGACGGTCTCCGTCAAGTTGAACACCATGTGCCACCTGCCACCCACCAAGCGCGATGAACACTCGTGCAACATGCGACAGGACTCGTAGACTTCATGAAATCATACCAATTGGTGGGCACGTAGATGATCTCGCCCTCTTCGAGGATGCACTCGATCGGGTGCTGGCTCACATCCCTATGTACATGGTGCGCACCGCACAACGTTAACCACCACACATAGAGCTGAGAGGCTGGCTGACTCTGGGATGGAGTGGGTTACCTGTTCTTGATGAGCGGGTAGTGTTCCAGGAACCACACGATCGGGTCCTCGCCGGTGTAGTCGATCTCGCCCGTATCCTCGTCTTCGTCCACATCCACTCCGGATGGCGGGACCTGGTTGGGCGGATAGATCACCCATCTCTTGCGTCCAACAAGGAGCGCGTTCCACGCCGACGTCTTGAACGGATCCAGGTGGAACGGAGAACCTGCACGCATATTGTAAATGTAAATGTAAATGTAAATGTAAAGAAATAAATCTAAATATAATTATATTTATAAATATAAAGAAATATGAAGAAAAATATTTACAAGTCGGAGAGCATAATGTAAACATAGGGTGTGGCTTACCCGAGCGAGGTCCGCCGATGACGACCCACCGGTAGAAGGGACGCTCAGAGCCCATGAGTGAGAAGAAGTCCTCGGGGAAGTACGGCGGCACTTCATAGTCCTCCAGCAGCTTGGGCGCACGATCGCCGTAAAGGCTACAGAAAAAGAAGGAGAATTAATATTTTACATTTCACACAAATAAAATAAATCAACACGACGAAGAAATATGACTTACGGGCAGAACACGTAGATGGGATCCTCATCTTGAGTCTGGCTGCAGTATTGGAAGTAATCGCTGAGCGTCATATTCAGCTTCTGGCCAGCGTCATCCTGAAAAGTTGTTGTGGGGGAAAAAGAGTTCGTCCGTCAGTCGTGTGTACACACATACATGCTACAGCTATTGACTCGCGGTCACGGCTACATTCAGGGGGTGCGGCGTACTGTCTGATCGACACGGAACGGCGTATCTGGGAACCTCTTGATCAGCGCTTCCCTGGTCCATGACTTCTCTTTCCACTGTTGGAGTAAAGCAGAGCTCAGTGTTAGGAATGGTCAAGAGTGTGGGTTGTAAGCCCGCAACGGGCTAGTTGTACAACAACAACAACAACAACAGCTAGTGGTGGCAGGGTGTGACCGTACGGCGGGCCACTGGGTGACGACGTCGGTGAGAATGACGGGCTTGTTGGGCTTGACGTACTCCTCGATGAATTCATTCACCGTGAGGCCGGAGCGGCGGGGCACTTGGAGATGAGGAGGCAGATCCTTGGGCAGTTCCGAGAAGTGGGCCATCGACACATTCCCGCGGTACCTACAAAAAACGACGTACGCACACGCACACGCGTACCGCACACACACACACACCACACACACGCCGCACACGCATTCCGCACATAAGACAATTATTAATTACATGTCAGGCGCAAGGACATGTGAGATCAAAGCACGCAAAAGAGAGGAGACGGACCACTTGGAGTAGAGGTAGTCCGAGTGGAAGCCCGGGACGGGAATTTTCTGGTAGGGCGTCGGGATGTCCTTTTCCTTCGGCAGCAGCGTCGTACGCCGCCACGTACCCTTGTACCTGTCGAAGATAAAAAGATGAATAAATAATCATAAATTATGCATAATAATAATAATAATAATATAATATAATATAAAATGGCAAGAAAAGAGGAACGGTACCGGAAGTCGCCGGCATGCTTGCGGATGCAGAGATCCTTCCAGAGATCGTTCTCGTCGGAATAGATGTAAAAGGCGCGCGACACGAGTGACAGCTGGACGAGGTCCTCAGCGGCGAGCAACCTGAGGATCTTCATAATCATCCAATCGGCGAACACGTTCAAGGTGCCCAGGCCCCAGAGACGAGTGTAGTTGTAGGGCAGTTCGGCCACGGGCGCCGACGAAGCTCCTCCATTCTCCTCCTGCGTAGCGGAAGACGGAGCTGGCGTCTCTTGGTCACGGATTGTTGAGATGACGTCGACATCGCAGGTCGCCAATTCGGCATGAGGAGATGAGGGGCTGGGCGAAGTGGAATCGGGCGAGGCAGGCTCGTTGTCCACATCCGACGTGACGATTTCGTCGCACACGATGCGCGACTTGAAGTACGACTCAGGCGACTCCATTCTTTTCTGACCTCTTCTCTATCTCTTTGTCTCTTGGATCTGTGTTACCACCAATTTGATTTTTACTGATTGGTACGGAGTACGAAATCCACGTCACATTTCAGGGTATTTGCTAAATGGAGGAAAAATGATTTCTTTTGGTTTCCTTCTGTGAAGCGTGAAAGATGAGATTGCGCACGGCCACATCTGCCGGGTCGAGATTCCCGGTTAATCGGGCATGCTCTCCTTCATCTTCCCTTTCCCTTTTCCTCAACCGCACCTACACCTCCGCTTCGCCTAATGGTAGCTTGGCAGCTTCGATCCGTGCGCTCCATTTTTCCAACTTGCATCACTCTTCCACGATTCGAGCTTGGCCCTCCACCGCGGCACAGCAAAGAGGCATCGCTGCGAGAGCGTCGTCGATGATCCATCGTCGCTCGTTTGCCACCTACCAGGAGCAGACAGAGCAAGAGCGGAAGCAAAAGCGGAAGAGCAAGCCCAAGAGCAAGGACCCGTGGTGGAAGCAGAACGACAATGATTTCAACAAGGGCCAGAAGGCATTCGCAGGAGACTCCATCGAGATGGCCGTGCGAGATCAGAACATCAAGCTGCTGGAAAAGATTATGTCCCAGAACGCCGACTTTGCGCAGCGGAAGGACAGTATCCTCATGGTACGCCGTCCTCGGGCTCAGCATCCAGCGAACCAACCAACCACCAACCAACATCAAACGTGCACGTTGTGTGTGTGTGTGTGTGTGTGTGTGTGGGGTGTGTGTGTGTTGCATGTGCGTTGCAAGCGCAGGTTGCAGCGTTGTACAGAGGAAAGAAACTGATGGAAACGCTGCTTCGACGAGGCGAAGACCCCAACTACAAAAACGCTCTCTTCTGCACGCCGCTGCACTATTGCTGCTCACACGATTTCCCGCGTGGCGTCTCCCTCCTCCTCTCGTACGACGCCGATGTCGAAGCGCATGATGAAGAAGGTACCCTTACCCTCGCCTCGGGTTCTGCCGCGTGTCGGCTTGGCTTACAGCTTGGCCATGTGCTGATTGATCATCATCAATCCCATCCAGGTCTTACGCCGCTGCACCAGGCGGCGCTGGCCAACAGCGTGGAATGTGCTAAGCTGCTGGTCGAGCACGGGGCTCGGATCACATCGGAGGACAAGGACGGCGACCACCCCATACACACGGCAGCCAGGTTGGGCTCAGGAGACTTTGTGACCTATTTGCTCGAGAAGGGTGCGGATGTGAACTCGAAGAACTTCAAGGGTACATGCGCTCATTTGGCTTTTGGCAGAGTCACTGTTGGAAGGTCTGACCTTCCAATCTCTCTCTCTCTCTCCTCTGCAGGAGAATCGCCGCTGCATTTGGCGGTGACGAGCGATGAAGCCAAGATGGCGATGCTCCTGCTGGAAAAGGGGGCTTCTGTCGGCTCGAGAGACAGCGAAGGCCTCACTCCCCTTCACCGAGCTGCACAGAGCAGCGACGACAAGGGCTGCATCTCCATGCTCATCAAGGCCGGCGCAGGTACACTTTCTCTTAAGATCTGTCGAGTAGCACACGTTCTGTGTCATGGTGAATCTAAACTTTTTCCGTGCGGCTCTCATTGATGTCAGACATCAACGACACTCTGGTCGCGGGCATCTCGCCGCTCCACTTTACGGCCTTTTCGGGTAATCTCGATGGCATGGGCAAGCTCGTGGATGCCGGCGCGCTCATGGAGGAAAAGACGCACGAGGGCTGGAACGCGCTCATGATTTCAGCCCAGGAGGGCCACCTTGGTACGCCTTCCTCCTATGCACCCGGACTTGCTCTGCCTAACACTCATCGCACACACGCACCACCGCACACGCACGCGCACGGGCACGTGCAAAACAAAACAGGCTGTCTGTCCTTCCTCATGAAGAGCGGCGCTCAGCTGAATAACCGGAATGATGAAGGACTGTCGGCTTTGCATCTCGCCGTGGCCGGCGGTCACGCTGCCTGCGCCACCCTCCTTCTCAAGAAAGGAGCTGACGTCAACATCAAAGAAAATAACGGTGCGTGTGACTCCACTCCTAGGGCAAGTCTGGCTTGGGCCTGCTGGGGTTTGGTGATGCTGTGGCGTTCCACTCACAACCCCCGATTGATCTTCCACAGGCTCACGCCTCTGCACCTGGCTGCCCAAAGCGAAAAGGACGATGCAACCCTGGCGCAGCTGTTGATCGAAAACGGAGCGGACGTGAGTGCGTCCACGCCCGAGGTGAGCATCCCTCTTCTGTGCACTATTGTGTTACATGCACTCACCTGCTTGCTACTACAGGACGGCATTACGGCTCTGCATGCGGCCATTGACCACGAGAATGTCCAGATTGCGCTTCTCCTCTTGGAGAGTGGAGCTGATCCCAACCAAGCGGAAGCCAACGGTATGCTGAACGCTCGCCATTGGTTTCGCACTTTGGTCGCTCATGCAAAATTGTGTGTGTGTGTGTCTGCCACTCAGGAACGACGCCACTTCATCTGGCTCTGCAGGCCGAACTGCCGGAGGTGGTCGAAGCCCTCTGCCAGCTGGGCGCTGATGTCAACGCGAAGGACGCCTCAGGCAAAACGACCCTCGAGCTTGCGCGCGACATCGAAGTGGGCTCTGCCGAGGTGACGAAGCTGCTCAAGCGATACGGTGCCAAATAGGCACCACCCGTAGGGTCAATAGAGAAACCCCCTCCCAGTCATCTCTCTTCTCGCCCATTGTGTTACGTAACTCAAGTTTCTTTTTATTCGCGAGCGCGCGATAGCCCTGACAGCGAAGAGCCCGACGCTGAGCCAAGCAGGTACCCTGCATGCCTCTTTGTTTCACCTTTTTGCGTTGGCGTCGCGTCAGAGTTCGTCGTATCCCCGTTCGAAGATGTGCCTCACGTCGCTCCTCCGGTCAGTCGCGCCTCCTCGGCTCATCTGGCCGCCCTGCTCTGGGTCTTCGCCCTTGACCTGTCGGATCGCCGCCCGGCGCTTGACCGGCTGTGGCGGCCGCCTCAGTCCGTTGCCGACACTTCCGCCTCCTCCGCCGTTGGGGTTCAGTCCTCGGCTTGGCTGTGGTACCTCCCGCTCGTCGTACACCTCCTCCCACTCCTCCCACTCCTCGTCGGCGTACCTCCGTCGTCCGCCGCCGCCGCTACGCCGATCGTCGTAGTCGTCGTAGTCCGGGTAGTCGTCGTCGTACTCGTCGTAGTCGTCATAGTCATCCGGCCGCCTCCGCACGAGCCTTCGTCGCCGTCTTCGCCGCGGCAGCCCCTGCGCTGACGAGCCCTCGGCCAGCTCCTTCAGCTTCTGCTCCTGAGCCGCGAGCTCCTGCTCCAGTTCCGCTATCCTCTCTCTCAGCATTCCGTTCTCCGACACCCTGCCGCCACCCGACACCCCAGCACCCATCAGTACCTCACACCTCATTCCCCTGTGGCCTTCTGAGCTGCTAAGACCCCTTCTTCTTCTTCTGGGCTGGTAGATCTAAGCACGGTGCGGGCGGCGTACCGTTCGTCGATGGGGCAAGGCGTGGCGGCGGGTGTGGGCGAAGGAGGCGGCGGTTCGTCCTCCCACACGTGTACTTCCCTCTCCTCGTCCTCCCGCGGGTAGAAGTTGGCGTTGAACCCTGGAATCGGCATCCTGGCCTGGTAGATGCCTGCGCACTCAGTCGGGACCCCGCCCTGGTAAGTCCTTACCGCACACGCAGCATCGCACACGCACACGGCAAGCAATGTCAGAGTCAGGCTGTACCGCCACCAGCAGTCACGTAGAGGGTTCGCATGTCCCACCCGCCGAATCGACAGCTGACCACCTCATCCTGCAGGGCACAGACACACACACCAACGGCCGGTTCAAGGTATGGGTATGTCGCACTGACCAGTGGTCGTGCGTGTGCGGGCATTGTAGGACCTCAGGGATAGGCATGAAGCCCAAGTGGGTGCCCTCGGGCGAGAAGGCGTAGACGCCGGCCGGGTTCTGCGACTGCGAGTTCGAGCCGCCGGCCACGTACAGGTTACCTGCATGCACACACCACCTCCCCCGCTCCAGCGTGAGCGACTGCAGACGTCAGAGCTCGGGGCGGACTTTTACCGTGAGAATCGATGCAGAGGCCGTCGCCGCCCTTGCCCTTGTCAAAGTCGTGCACGATGTAGGGCGGCGCGTCGACGACGGTACCGTCGCGCTTGAGCTCGAAGACGACGAGGCGAGGGGACGACGGGTGGGCCTCCACCAGATAGATCTTCGTTTCGTCGGGCGACAGGACCACCCCCGCCGGTCGCTTCACGTACTTATTGTCCATGATCCGCGTCACCCTGTGCTTACCTGTGATTGTTGTTGTTTCACGTAAATATCATTTAGAGCAAGCCAGCCAAGGCCGCGGCGTACCCTGATACTCGTCGACGTCAATGCGGTACACGCCCTCGGTCACCATGTCCATGTCGTCCCTGTGGAATGGTGAAAACGTGTTCGTGGATGAAATCTATTTGCCAGAGGGTGGTGCGGGTACCTGGCGCCAAAGCGCGGATCGGTGAAGTAGATGCGGCCCTTGCTGTCGATCACGAGGTCGTCCGGGCTGTTCAGGCGCTTGTTGTCGATCTTCTCCGCCAGGACCGTCAACTGGCCGTGTGAGAAGCAGATGTATCGTTAGCCTCACGACATGCAGCAGACTTGGTGATGATGCGACATCTTCTCTTCTTGCCCAGCCCAGACCGGCGGGCGAGTCAAGACTTACCCTGCCATCGACCTCCAGGCGCGTTACTCGGCGTCCGCCGGACTCGCACATCACCAGCCGGCCGCGCTGGTCGAAGGCAATCCCTCGCGCACGGCCGGATGGAGTCCTGCACCACCAGAAGACGCACGATGACGTGGTAAGAAATTGCCGATGTGGAAGAACTGAGGGTTTGTCTCGCCTGATGGGAGCCGGAGGGGACATGACGAGGTCGGCCAGCTCCTTCTTATCCTTGTTGCTGCCCTTGGTGCCGGCCAGCCGCTTGGCGGCATCCGTCTTGGGCGAGACGTCGAGCAGCCGCAGCACCCGGTCGTTCTGTATATCGCTCACCCAGAGGCTGCCGTCGTCGAGATTGAACACCGGACTGTCTGTCATGCAGATCAGCAAATAAGTAATAAAAATATGTAATTACAGAAATTCATAAATAAATTAGTAATAGCAGAATTTATACATGGCTGTTTAGTATTCACGTGAGGACGTACCTAGGTAGGCTGCAGAGAAGAGGGTTTCGGCGGTGGGCATCTTTTTGGCGGCCTGGACGCCTGGCAGCACAAAGGTGCCCAGCACAAGGCAGATGATGGCGACTAAAAGACTCATTTTGCGCCACGTGAAGGGCAATAAATAGAAGGTGAAGTTCTCTGCTCAAAGGCTGGCCATACAACCGGGAGGAGGTGGGAATCGATTAAAGCCCTGGTTCTCCCCACAGCCTACGTCACCCAAAAGTTTTTGTAGACATACCGGAAAGGAAAACAGCGATCGGAATGCTAACAATGCCGCGGAAAGCCCGCCCAGTTTGCCGGAAAGTGCCAGCGGAGCTGCGGTCTGGTTGGCCGCCCTCTCGCATGCTCTCGGTGGTACTCGTTCGCTCATACGCACAACGAGCTCAGTTCATCTTTGCTTCTTCTTGTCTCGACAATCCAGCTGTGATTTTTTTTTAAAGTTTTTCTGTTGATTAGAACTGGAAGAGAAAAGAAATGGTGCCTGCCACGACAACACATAATTTTGGGGGATGCGCGCACAGCCAGCGCAAGCCCACCCACAAGTTCTGCAATGAGTGCGGCGCCTTGCTCCCCTCGCCCCACGGCCTCCTGGCATCGAGCACCCCCGCCGCACCACCCGTAAACCTCCGACCAGCCCCCGTGCGGCCACCAGCCCAACCCGGAGCCAGTCCTCCCGCGCAGTTCGGCCCACGCAAGGTACCCCCACCTCTCCTCTCCTCTCCTCTCCTCTCCTCTCCTCTCCTCTCCTCTCCTCTCCTCTCCCTGCAGCAGCACCCAACCAACCGACACTGTGTGCGGTGGTGTGTGCGGTGTGTGCGGCAGGACTTCTCGAAGCCAGAGGCACGTGCGCGTGCGGCGACAGGACCCACCGCCAACTTTGCCCAGCAGCAGCAGCGCACGCAGCCACCGGTCCCAGCGCGCCAGCCACAGACGACCACCGCCGCGGGCAGCGGTGCGCCGCCTCGCCACTTGGGCCGGTCCTCCCCGACGTCGACGTCGTCGCCCAACAGCCCCAGTCATCCAGCGCCGCTGGCCCGCCCGGGCTACGCTCGAACCCAATCGCCCTCGCACACGGCCACCACCCTGGCCGCCTATTCACCGCCGTCGCAGTCGTTGGCCCGGTCATCGCCGCCGACGGCGGTCAATGCGCGGTCGGCCGGGTGGTCCGCGTCTCCGTCGTCCGCCGCGACTCCTCCGCCCTCGGTCCCGGCCCGCTCCAGGCCTATGATCGTAGGTAGCAGCAATGGCGGCAGCGGCGGCTACGGCGGGTCGGCCTCGGCTCCGGTCTCTACATACAACAGCGCGGCCGCCGGCGGCTTTTCCCTGTTCGGCGGCTCCTCATCGACGTCGCCCGACCAGCGCTATATATCCGCGCCTCAGCCTTCCACCCGTACTTGCTCGTGTCGTGTTGCGTGTGCGGTGGTGCGGTAGTGCGTGTGCGGTGGGCCTGTTGTAGGTGTGTGTGCGTGTGCGTGTGCGGTGGTGCGTGTTGTACGTGCGTGGCGACAGTGCGTGTTGTGTACCTGTGTGTGTCACGACAAGGTCGCTGATGTGGTTCACTGGATGACAACCGTAGGGCCAGGAGAGAGCGAGATGACCAAGGAGGAGCGCGAGCTCAAGAAGCTGTTGCGCGAGGTGGAGAAGGAAAAGGAGAGGGTGCTCCAGGAAGAGCGCCTCAAACAGCGCGAGAAGGAATTCGAGAAGGAGGAGGAGCAATACACCAAGGAGAAGCAGCGCGACTACATCCGTGCGTGCGCCCTCTCGTGTGTCACTGAGCGTGCGGTGTGTGCGGTGTGTGACTCGTCGCGTTTGTGAACACAGAAAAGCTGAATGCGGGCAAGTTGGAAATGGGCCAACGTGAGTCGGTCTACGTGCACCAGAAGAAGGACGCGCCCGTGCTGACCCTTCAGCTCCTCGACGAAACCATAATTGAGAAACACAACAGCCAAACCTACACGGTACCACAACACACGCACCACACTGCACACACGACACGCGACATCACACACACACACACACACAAACGACAAAACCCTGATTTGGTGTGCATTGGCAGTTGTACCGAATACGAGTGACGTGGGGCGACTGCGTGTGGACGATCCAGCGTCGCTACTCCCAGTTCAGCGACTTTCACAAGGTGAGTCACTTCGCTCCCTGCGCACCGCCTGCGTCCATATATGATTAATGATTAATTTGTGCATCGTGTCGTGCTGTGTGTGTCGTGCCGTGTGTCATGGCGTGTGCCGTGCGTGTCATCAGTCGGTCAAGTGGAAGACCAACGTCAAGCTGCCGTACCCTCTGCCCGGCAAGAAGCTCATCGGCTCCCTCGAAGACGAGGTGGTGGAGCAGCGAAAGGTGGGTCTGCGACAATACCTCAAAGGTGAATCCCCTCTTCTTGTCCCGCGCGCACCACCGCACGCGCACACGCGGCTGACATTTTGTTGTGCTTTTTTGGGGCTGCACAGGCGTGGAGGAGCGGCAGATGGAGCTGGTGAACAACGAAAAGTACGAGCAGCTCTTCATCCGCTTCGTGGGACCCTTCCAGCTGGGCGACACCAAGGACCACGTGCCCGGGAACAAGATGCCCTTCAAGGTCAAGCTCTGACACGCCAACGCCGCTGTATTGTATTTGTATTGTTTTTTTTGTTTTAAAATGAGTATTTTATTTCTTATTTTGAGCAAAATAAGAAATAAAATAATAATAAATCAGATGTGGTGGGTGAGGGTGATGCCGAAGCGCGGGGTGACGAGTTGGTCGTTGAATCGGCCACCGGAGACAAACGCGCCGACGCTGGTATTACGGGCACGCTGCACCCACGACAGGGTGCCGGTCCACGCCGCACTGGGCTGGCGGGGGTCCACCGCCCACCCTGCCGTGGCCGTCGCCCGATAGCCGTCCCCGTAGTACCTGCAGACGACATCAAGGAATGAAAAGAATGCAACACGCGCAAGGCGGGCACTCACGCCACGCCACGCAACGTACCGGAGAGTGCCCAGACACTGCATTGCTCTGGCGGAGGGAGAGACAGAGAGGACGCCCGAGGCGCACACACCAGTGACCGCCGGCTTGCCCTGTGACGCGCCCTCGTCGAGGGCCGCGAGAATGTCGACGGGGTCGTAGGTCACCGACAGCCGCAGCGTGTTCAGCGCCTGGGCCTTGGCCGTCAGGACCAGCCTCGGCACGCGCCTGCCTGCCATACCACAACTATGAGTGTGTGCGGTGTGCGTGTGCGGTTGCGTGTGTGCCGTGTGCGTGCGTGTACCATCGCCGGGGGCGGGACCCAGCGGGTGGCTGTACTGGACGGCCAGTGAAGGGAGCCCCAGGGCGGGTTGGTTGAGGGGCTTAATTCGTGTGATTCGGGCCTCGAGCTGCCACCGCTCGAGAAAGGCGCGCTTGGGCGTCTCCAGCTTCGAGGCGGCGGCGAACCGGCGCGCGAGGGCCATCGGGTTGACCGACACCGTGGCGTTGACCACGTAGTCGACGCCCTCCAACGAGGCAGTGGCATGGGTCAGCGAGAGCTGGAGCCCGTCGATCGCGTAGCACTCCAGCTCCGACTCGGTCTTGGGGATCAACCCTATACCCTTGTTCAGCAGCGACCCTCTGCCACCATAGTCTAGTCAGTCGCACACACGACCACACGCACGCACACGCACACGCACACCACACGCACACGCACACGCGTATACCTGGGATCGTTAGCTGAGGCCGGGATCACTCCGAAGTTGGTACTGAGGCGAACCCCCGGCACCACGTCGAGCGCGCCGACCACTTGCGCCCGCATACCATCGCCCATCACCCCCAGCGCAGCCTGGCGCGATCGATTCGTTGTGAGTGCCACGCAACGTGTATGCGTGTGCGGTGTGTGCGGTCGTGTGTGGGCGGTCATGTGTGCGGTCGTGTATGCGGTCGTGCGTGTGCGATACCTCGGGTTGGGAGTGCACGAAGCTGAGCCAGGGCACCCAAGCGCCGCTGGCCGCCGCGGTCTGCGCGGGCGTGTTGGCGAAGAAGTCAGGGTCACGCAGGGTCGTGACCAGTAAGCGGGTCGAGGTGCCGCGCGCGACGGCCCACTCCCGCGCCAGCGCCGCGCGGTTGGGCAGGTGCAGGCCTGGGAAGCGCCGGGTGCGCCACGTCATGTGCTCGACCAGATCGGTGGCCGCGTCCCCCTGCTGCAGCACTGGGTCGAGAATGAAATCAATTAATTACGAAAGATTAGAATCTGCTTTCGCGTACACGAAGCTTCGAAGTCTACATCCGAGGCCCACATCTTGAAGCGATCTTGGCGTTGTGGCGATTTCTGAAATCAGCGCAGTTTTAAATAAACTCGGCAATAACAGGAAAATAGCATAATTAAACATATTTGCAGACCAACATATTTGACATATTTTGTTGTCATTCTGTACGTCTTGCCGAATTCTCCGTGAAGGTGCTGGCGTTCGGGTGGGGATTGCAGACGACATCCACTTTAGGTCCCTCATCAAGTCCGCCTGGTGAACCAGTGCCCGGTGAGCACACTACAAACCAAGAACAAAACCAATAACAGGGCCAACTCCTCCGCTCATAGCCAGCCAGAACTCACACCAGAGCATGAACATGGAGGCCGCCACCACAACTACGGAGGGAGGTCAAGGTGCCACCACCACCACTACACAACAACAACAAGAAGAAGGAGCCACATCATCGCCGGGAATGATGAAGGTGACGGTGATGGGGCCGCCGGGGAGTGGCAAGACCACGGTCCTGCAGCTGCTGAGCCAGCACTACGGCCTGACGCCCATCAAGACGGGCGAGATCGTCATCGACCACGCCCTGCGACTCAATGGCACCGAGGACAGCTCGGGGCTGGGCCAAAAGCTGCGCGACTTCTTCTACCAGAAGAAGGACAAGACCCAGCGCCCGCCCATCGAGCTCGTGGTGCCGCTCATCGCCGAGCACGTGCGGCGCGCCGAGCTGGCCAACCCGCACGGCTGGATCATGGAGCGCGGCATCCGCGAGCCCGAGCACTACGAGGCATTTCGCAACGCCGACCTCCTGCCCGACAGGGTGCGACCACCAGCCATCAGCTACCACTTTGCTGCTTCTTCTTCTTTCTTCTTCTATGCTGACCAGTGCGTGTCGTGTGGTGGTTGAGGGCAGGTGGTGGTGCTGGAGGTGGGACCGGAGACGATAAACAAGCGGCTGAGCAGCCGCAGGATTGATCGCACGCAGGACAGGGTGTATTCGATTGATGAGCTCTCCTCCCCTTCCCTTCGACCACGAGATCAAGAGGTCCTGCGGCGACTCCAGGTTGGCTTGCCATCATGGCTGGTGTTGTAGTCTTCTGCTGCTGCTGATGATAATGGTGATAGTGTGAGACTGACTGATGGTTGTGTTGGTTGGGTCCTCGTGGTACAGAAGAGGAAGCACGACGACCCGGCTGATGTGGCTCGCCGCACGCGCCGGTACCGGTCAGAGGGCTACGTCGTGCGCCTGCTCTACCCTCCGAACACCGTGCGCGAGTTCGACGCGTCGCAGCCCATCAGCGCGCTGCTGCCCCAGATCACCAAGTGGCTCGACGCCTCGTACCACTTGCAGCCTGCAACGCACAACAACACCGCCGACCAACCCTGAATAAATAAACAAATAAATGCTTACGGCCAAAATCACAGCCACACAACTACCCTAGCATGTGTGCAACAAGCTTGATGAAGAGTCTCTTGCTCGAATTCAGCGCGCAAATCTACTCGGGAGCATGCACTTCAATCGATTGATCACATGAACTAGTGGATAATGCGGTAAGGTCGCTGCGCAGTCGCCCCGCTATGTACCTTGTCCCCCCCCACTGCTGTGACTCTTTTTTTGTTTGGTTGCGGTGGGATTCGAACGGGCGGCTGCGTGGGCGTGGTGCGATACACGGGTAGTGGTGGATTCCTTTGTTCTCTGCCTGTTGTGTGGTGGCCCCTTATATTTGACCAGGACTGTGGGTGCTTCTCAGCGGGACTAACTGCACTACAATGCCAGCCACAGAGCCACGCGCCCGAGGTCGCGCTTCCACCACCACCAGTGCTGCACACAGCAACACACATTCAAACGCAAGGCCAAGTAGCACACGAGCGGTCCACAACAGAGAGAAAGAGAGAGGACGACATGTCCCTCAGGTGGAAGGGCAGCATCAGTCGACGCTTCCTTAAGGAGGATGGTGGTCATGCCACGGGCGCGGAAAGCAACAAGCCCATCAGCAGAAGAGTCGAGCTGGAGCTGGGCGTGAAAGCCATCTCGGGCCTGCCCGTGTCGCAGCCCTCGTCGCCGACCAGCAGCGGCAGCGACGACAGCAGCGGCGAGGGACCCCAGACCACGCTGTGCGTGACCTGGCGCAAGAACGGCAAGCTCGAGCACGGGGAGGACAAGCGCAGGCAGCGGGAGGGCACCACGCTGACCGCCAAGGTGGCGCCCGATGGCACCTGCTCCTGGGAGGGCGGGCGCATGACCGTCGTGCCGTGCCACATCCGCAAGTTCGATTCCAAAGCCGACGTGTGCGACCACAAGACCGTCACCTTCTACGTCAACCAGGTGGTTGGCTCGCGCGCGAAGAAGCTGAAGAAGATGTACGAGGCCACCCTGGATCTGGATCGTCTGACCCTCTACCCGACCTACTCGGAGGAGCACCTCGTCCTGCGTCCGCTGGGCCTCCGCAATAAGCCCTCGCACGACATCGCCTGGCTCCTGGTTAGCTGCCCTGGCTCAACTTTCTCAGTTGCCACTCGTTACTAACTGGACTGGTTGTCCCAGATTCAAGTGAGGGTGCTTAACTTTAAGGCGTTGCCCACACCAAGCGTACCGGCCGTCTCGTCACCTCTGGTAATTTGATTACTACCATGTGATCTTTCCTTTGTTTGGGCTGAGCCATTCTTCTCATTCTTCGACAGGGGAGCAGCCACGATGCCTATCAGGTGAACCCGCGAGAGATGCCCATCACTTCGCGGACGCAGTCCATCGGCTCAATCGAGGGAGAGCTGTCCTTGGGCAAGGCCGCCCGCAGGCTTTCCCAGCAGGTTCGTGCGTGTGTCTTTGCGCGCGTACCACCTGAAGCCGAGGCCGTGGCTGAAACGTGTCGTGTCGTGTCGTGCGTGTCGTGTGTGCCGTTGTAGCTCGTGCGCGTGCGCTCGATGCCGGGCGAAGAGGGCAAGCCCAAGGAGTCCCAGGGCGAGGCCGATGGCGAAGAGGGCAACGACGGCGACCACGACCACAACCACGACCACGACCACGACCACAACCACGACCACGGAGTCGACGAGGCCGAGCGCAAGCGGCACGAGAAGGAGGAAGCCGAGCGCTACATCCAGCTCTACCTCGACGGCTACAAGAAAAAGCAAGTGCTGCAGCAGAGCCAGGACCGTGACGAGCACCGCGACTCGCACCATCAGCAGCACGACCACCAGCTTACGCCGCGCCGCAGCAGCAGCAGCCGGAGGGGCTCGCTCGAGGCCTCGTACAACGAGAAGATAGCCCACTACGAGGGCGTGCTCCAGCAAATGCAGGAGACGAGGGAGCAGATGCACCTCGAGATCGACGAGCTCGTGCGGCAGCTGGAGGAGACCAAGCTCGACGCCGCCCGTCTGCTCCGCGAGCTAGAGCTCCGCGAGACCCCCCCGCACAGGGCAACAGCGGCGGCGAGGAAGGACCCGACGAGCCCCTGCGCGAGGAGACGGCGCGCATGGTTGACGACCTGCGTGCGCTCATCATCGAACGCGAGGACCAGCTGGCCGAGCTGCGCAGCGAATTGAGCCGGCGCACGGCGGAGATTGACGCGCTGATGCGCGAGCGCGACGACGAGGCGGCGGCCGCGCGCGATGCCGCCCAGCAGTGCGAGGATCTGCGCGCGGCGCTCGAAGCCAACGAGCTCGAGCGCAACGAGGTACAGAGCACGCTGGACCAGGTGCTGGGCCAGGCGAGCGCCATGCACGAAGAGCTGATGGAGAAGCAGGCCCGACTGGCCGAGCTCGAGAACCTCGCCCTGCGGTCCGCCCACGACGCTGACGCCGAGGCACAGCTCGAGTCGGAGCGACTGCGTGAGGTGGTCGAGGCGCACCGTCAGGGCGGTCGACGAGCTCACCCGGCGCCTGGCGGCCAAGCGCAAGCGGAACGCCGAGTGCAAGCAGCACATCGCCGAGCTCGAGGAGTCGATGGTGGAGAAGCAGGCCGAGCTGGACATGATGACCCGCAACCGCAACGCGCTCTACCAGCGCTGCGAGGAGCTGGAGGCCGACCACGAGCGCGTGCAACTCGAGCGGGAGGCCGAGCGGGCCGCCAAGGAGGCCAAGCGGAGCCAAAAGGCTGCGGCGGCGGCTGCGGCTGCGGCCGCTGTGGCTGCAGCGTCGGAGCAAGCACAGCCCGAGTCGAGCTCGTCCCAGGCCAAATTGGCGGCCGATCGTCGGCTGCTGCACGAACTGGGCGAGGCCAAGAAGCAGCTGCGCCAGCGGCGGCAGGAGGTGGTCGAGTTCGACCAGGCCCTCGCCGAGATGGCCAACGCGTCGCGCGCCTCCGAGGCCCAGGTGGCCGCCTGGGAGCATCAACTCCTCGCCTGCAGGCAGCGGATCGCCGAGCTCGGCTCGCCAGTGGGGCACGGGGAGGCCAAAGAGCGCCGGCCACGCGCGGCGATCAGCGAGTGCGAGGCCGACATCGAGGTGCTGCAGCGTCAGGTGATGGCCGAGCTCGACGGAATGCGCGAGGTGGCCCAGCGCTACGAGCAGGTCAGGCTGCGACGCGACGAGGCCGACCGCGCGTGCGACGAGCTGGCCCACGCGGCTCGGCCATCAAGCAGCGCATCCTGACCAGCCGCAAGCGCGGCAAGGCCCGGCGGTCGACCAGCATGACCGGCATGACCTCTCGAGCGCCCTCGAACAGCGACGCCTTCGCCGGCCAAGTGAGTTACGACAATACGCCGGCTCTGGACAAGCTCGTAAACCTGCAGTGGGTGCGTGCCATGTTGTGTCAGCTCTACTCGGTACCCGGTGTGCATAGGTAGAGATCGCTCAAAGGTGAACGTTGCATACACTGCAGGAGGTCGACATGCGAGCACTGATCGAGCGGCACGTCTGGAGCTATGACCCGACCAAGCGACAAGCAGCGTACGACACTATCACGCACGGCGCGACACAACACGACACACGGCACACGACACACGGCACACGGCACACGACACACGGCACACGGCACACGGCACACGGCACACACTCCATTGTGTGCGCACACGCCACTGCGTTGTGCTGATGGGTTGCGGATACGACAGGACGGCGAGGACGGCGGTGAAGGAGATCCTGGGCCAGCTGCAGGTGTTCCAGCCGCGGCATAACGCTGGCGAAGCTGGCGCGGACACGCTAACATCCCTCGTCCATGGCCTCATGCGCGCCCTCGCCCGTTCCCACAAGGTCTCCAGACAGCACCCTACCTCGTGTCTGGCACCTGTCTCTCCGTAGATAGTGAGAGCTGACGTGGCCATTCGTTCCATTTCTATGCAGAGGGCGAGCGGCCTCGAGGAGCAGATTCACTGGCTCTCCTTCACCTGTCACCTGCTGCACGGCCTCAAGAGCAACCCCGAGAGTGCCGGTACGCCACGATCCCCGCCCATTCCGGACGTGGTCGTGCGTGTGCGGTTGTGCGCGTGCGCTCACAAATGGAACGTGCGTCCCCTCCCCCAACAGGCTTCTTCCATCCGGCGGTCTACTACTCGGTGCCCGACCCGGCCGAGAGCGGTGTCGGGGTGGCCAAGGTCAAGTTTAGGGTTCAGCACCAGCACCATCCCCAGGACCAACGCGACTTCGAACTGGCGGAGGAGTCCTCGAGCCAGCCCGACGCAACTCTCGCCGAACGCCAGCCGAGGCAGACCCAGGCCCAGGCGCACGATGCCGAAGAGGCGCTGAATCCCAACTACATGTCGTTCCTGTGGCTGCAGAAGCTGCACAATCTCGTCCTGCGGATCTACCGGGCCATCGTTGCGCTGGCGTGCGCCTCAATCGAGCCGGTCATCGCCGCGCTCATGCAGCCCAAGCAACAGCTGCCGCCGCCGTCGTCGTCGTCGGCCCATTCATCCGCGGCGCAGCCGCAGCTGCCGGCCGCCGTGGCCCTGTCCCCCAAATCGACTGGCACGGGCGGCGGCGAAGGAGTCCAGCCCTCGAGGCAGGCGGTGGTGCACCACGAAGCGGCGGCCGAGGCCGGCATCCGCATGTTCGCCCGCTCGACCAGGGAGACGTTGCGCGGCCTCGGCTTCATGAAAGCCAAACTACTACCGTACACTTCCGTCGCGTGTGTCGTGTTGTGTGTCGCGTTGTTCCCGAATCATACCGTTGTTGATGATGGTGTGCGCACACAGTGAGGCTCCGCTCCCGGCACCGGACGATGACTACGAGACGTCCAAGTGCGTCAAGGAGTTCAAGGGCATCATCGAGTCGCTGTTCGAGCTCCTGATCGCCGAGGGCGTCTACGAGGCCGTCGTGATCCAGCTGTGCAAGCAGCTGTTCCACCACCTCGACGTGTCGCTCTTCAACCGCCTCCTCACGGGCAACGACCTCGTGCGCAGCCCCGCCCACGCGGTCAAGATCAAGTACTTCCTCTCGCAGCTGGTCGACTGGTGCCTGCACGACGTCGTTGCTGGCAACTCCAACGACGAGCAAGACGGAGGTACGTGCCGCGTGTGCGGTGATGTGTGTGCGGTGATGTGTGCGGTGGTGCGTGTGGCGTGTGCGGTAGCTGACACTCTCTCTCCAAAAGACGCAATCACGCTGTCGGAAGTGCTGCAGCTGTCGTGCACGTTCCTGGAACGGCACACGGCGGAAGCCACCAGCCTGCTGGTGATGGACAAGGAGCGCATACTCGAGGAGGGCGACAACCTGCGCGCACTGTTCAGCCACCTCAACGGGCACCAGATCATTCACCTCCTCGAAAAGATACACGTCGACGAGGTACCCTATGCCCACATGGGCGTGGTGCGCCGATGTGCGTTGCTTGCGACTCACCATGAACCATGTCCCACACAGCCGTCCCACAATGTGGCATCAGGCCAGCGGCTCAGCGCGACGCCCCGGTGGATGGTCCTCTTGTCGCGCCTGGCCCTGGCCTCGCCCCACCCCGCGGCTGCAGCCAGCACCGGCGACCTTCCTGCACCACCCACCACCTCCGTGGCAGCGCTGGTCTCGTCAGCGTCACAGGCCAGCCACGGCCTGTCGTCACAACCCCTGCAGCTGCCCACGTCCCTCCTCAGCTTCCAGAGCTTGCCCAACTAAAGATGAAGCGCCACTTGGCCAACCTGGCCGCCCAATTCTGATTCTCATCAACACACGACCGCACCGCACGCGTACGTTCAGACCATGCGGGGCCGCGTCGAACTGGCAGTCTGGCCCACTGGGTTTCTCACAACATCCTAATGCATCCTGTGTGCCTTGGATAGAATTTAGCCCACTGGTACTCAAATAGAAACACCAAAAAAGTGCATTTTTTGTTGTTTTTCGGATTGGCCGGTGCTCCAGAAATTACAACAGATGAAGTTACAAATTAAAAAGTGCAAAAAGATTCAAGCTAAACTCCCAACAGAGTTGTGCACGACATGTTGGCCGCCTGGCGCGCGTGGCGTGCTCGGCTGCCAACGCCTCAGCTGAAGCCAGAAGAAATGCCTACGCAGACAATGCAGCGCTGGACGCACCATTTCCGACACGAGGTGCAGACCCATTTCCGTCAGGCTGCCGCGACCCTCCTCGGGCCGACCGTCATTGACCCGCAGCAGCACGACATCGTCAGCTGGGCGCTCGTTCGGTGGCTCTTCGTCGACACTGACGACGATGATGGCGATGATGACGAAGATGTGAGGGACAAGAAAGAGGCCCTGTGCGTGCTGGGACCCGGGCTGCTGCTCGACACGGGCATCCGTAGCGCACGGCACTGCCCGCTGCCCGAGCTGTGCGGCGACCCCAACCCGCCGCCGGTGGTGGCCCAGTTCACGCTCGAGTTCGTGGCTGCCCAGCGCCAGCGCCACCGCGAGCACCGGGCGCGGCAGCTCCGGCAGCGCGAGGAGCGCGTCGTGGCCGTGGCGCGGCGCCTGTGGGCGCGGGTGGTTACCGCCGCACACGAGCAGCCGCACGACGGCAGTAACGCAGTGGCGGTGGTGGTCCTCTTGAGAGGCATCTCGCTGATGTTCCGGGTGCTCCGAAACGCAGGCGCCGCTAGTGACGGTGAGCGTGTCGTTCCATTAGTTGTGTGAGTGTGTGCGGTGGTGTGTCTCGTGCGTGTCGTGTGCGTGTCGTGTTCGGGTCATGTAATGTCGTGTCATGTGCGTGCGTGTCTCTGATGCGAATGGCCGCGTCTGTCATTCGGACCACAGCTTCCAACTTGGCCGGAGGCACTCTTGACGACGGAGGCCTTGACGCGTTCGATGACCGATTCACCTCGTGCTTGCTCAACCACCCCAACACCACCGCGGTCATTGGTACTACGCTAGCCCCCACCCATTTTATGCTCATTTTTTTGGTCTCTTCTCTCTTTCGCTCACCTTGGCTACAACTGCACGTGTGTTGGTGATGTTGTGTGTCGGAGAGCAGCGGCCGTCCACTGCCTGGCCACCTGGGTTCCGGTCTTTCACCTCCTCCCGCTGGGTCCGGCTCCAGAAGACGTCAGCCGCTCAAGGACCTATCAGCAGCTCCGCCTCTTGTTCCACGGCGCAGCAGACTCTCGCATTCGCAGCGCCGTGCTCCATATTTTGGTTCGGCTCGAGTGTCCAGGCCTTGTCCAGGTACGCAACGCACCCCGAGTGATTATACTCCAGCAACCTGTTAGTCACGCAGTTCACCACTCACGCAACACCACCCGACCACACTGCCAGGACCTGTTGGAGAGGTGCGCCCAAGAGACCGACACTGAGGTGCTGACCCAGCTCTATCACAATGGCCAAGCCATGGTGAGCCAGGAGTCGTTCCACTTGATCGAGTCTGTAGTGGATGTGGCCCAGCGTGGTCTGAACGTACGCGTGGAGTTGGCTGCATGCTTTGAGGGAGTGAGCAGGCGCGACTTACCTTATATCTCTCTCTCTCGCACTCGCTCTCGCTCTCGCTCCCTTGGTCAGCACTACGACAAGCGAGTGGTGGCCGCAGCAATTTCAACCGTAGTTTGCGTCATGATGGCCCACTACCAAAGGCAGGACCGTAGCGAGGACGTGGATAAACTCTGTTGCATGTATGCCCATCACGACCCACAAGCACCACCGCACATGCACACAGCGCCGCACGCGCAGACGAACACGTGTCTAACCAAACCAGAGCCAACCACACACAGGATTGCGAGGGCAGTTAGCCGGCTGGAGATGATCAGCGAGCCCGGGGTCGAGAGTCTGCTGCGCCTCACTGCCGCCCGTATCGCAGCTT
This sequence comes from Acanthamoeba castellanii str. Neff, assembly GCF_000313135.1. Taxonomy (NCBI): domain Eukaryota; phylum Discosea; order Longamoebia; family Acanthamoebidae; genus Acanthamoeba; species Acanthamoeba castellanii. Next base: position 641,408 of record NW_004457532.1, read on the forward strand.
ACGAGCACCACCACCACCAGAGCAACGGCGCCCTGCTGGAGCGCCTCCCGCAAGAGCTGAAAGATCTCATAGGCGAGTGCCGGGCCTCACGGCAGCAGAATCAAAACGGTACACGCTCGCTCGAAGACCGTGGCGCTGGGCTTTTCTCACTCTTCCTCGCTTTCTTCGGTGGTCGCCGCAGTGGGCGCCTATAAGGCGCGCAGCATCACCTCCAAGCTGCCCGCACACCAACCGCTGTGGCGTGCTCTGAGTCAGGTGGCGGCCTCTCAACTGGTGCCCGAGTGCAGCTGGCAGCTCCGGTACGCAGGGTCGTCACGACCCGTCCAGTTGTTTATCGTTATTATATTGTATGCACCCTGATTTGGCCGTTTTGTCTGGAGAACAACAGTGAGAGTGGGCTCCTGTTGCTGGAGGTCATGGGGCAAGTTTGGGAGTGGAAGAACAGCGAGATGCAAGCCTTCGTGGAGGAACACTGGGCCTTCCTCGTTGCAACGCTCAACGACCCTGTGGTTCGTTGGCGTTCAACACACGCACACGCACGACCCACACGTTTTCACATGACATCGGTTGCGTGTCGTGACACTCACTTTTGATCTGCGCCTACCCTCCCCCATACAGGCTCAAGTGCGCCTCAGATGTTGTGACACCATAACTCAGCTGCTCGCGAACGGTCTGCCGAGCAAACAAGACCACGACCGACTGTCGCGTCTTGTAGATGAAGGCCTTCTCGTCCTGCTCTCCAGCGAACTGAGCCGCGGCAGCCCCGCGCGAGTCCCAACAGCAGCAGCAGATGCTCCACAGGTGTTCGTTCAAGCGCTCGCCCTCCTCCGTCAGCTCGCCGCGAATGAAACACAGTGCACGGAGGCCGCAGTTCAACGCGCGTTCGTCGGCTACCTCGCGTGCATCGCTCACATTCCGGTGCGTAGTAGCAGCTGAACCGGAGTTTGATGTTACTTAATTAGTTGGTTCGTGATTGGCGGTGAGCGCAGCTGAACCGCCAGCCGGACGTGATGGAGCGCGTGCTCGAGTGGTTCAAGCGGGACAAGGCCCCGAGGGCGAAGTTGGCCTGTGCAGCACTGGTGACCATGATCGAAGAGCACCTCCGGAGCCACGACCTGCGCGCCATCTGTGCCGGTCTGACTTTCCTGGTCGCGCTCTGGCCACGTATCGTCACCTCGCCTTCACAAGACGGAGTGAACATGAACACGACACACGACACACGACACACGACACACGACACACGACACACGACACACGACACGAATGACACCCTCCCGCTCCACACAGACTTTGATGTGGACAGCCGGTCCTGTGTGGTGCAATGCACGGTTCGAGTCCTGGACGCTCGCGGATTCCCCGACGAGGTACAACACCAATCTAATATTATTATATCTAATAGATATCATCATAAATAAATAATAGATTTTCCATATATAAAAATAATATTAAATTGGCCTGTCACGCAGATGGCCAGCTCGATGGTACACGGCTTGATCCAACGGTGCCCAGACCTCCAGGAAAGAGTCAGCGCAGCCATTGGCCGCAGTGCAGACCTTTGATGCACCAAGTCCCCAAACTTGTGTTCAGCACTTTTCTTCTTCGTTGATGAAGAATCAGAATTGGGCGGCCAGGTTGGCCAAGTGGCGCTTCATCTCGTCGGGTCCGCACTTGACCGGTTCGCCATGCGCCATCACCAGCAGCCCGATGTCGTCTCGCCGACCGAGCGCCTCCAAGAATCGCTTTGTCTGCGCCTTGTCCCGCACAAAGAAGTACCTGCGCACCGCACACACCGCACACGCTTCAGATTTGATGATCATGTGCGGTGGCACGTGTGCGGTGTGTAGAACTCAAGTCATGTTGATAAGTGTGTCGAGGTACCGCGGCATCCAGGGAACGACGGGGTTGTTGCCCCCGGTGACGATGCCCAGAATTCGCACGTTGAAAGGACCCTCGGCGACGTTGGTGACGAGATCGCAGAACACCAGCGCTTTCTTGTCGCTTTCCGTGGCCATCTCTTGCGTCGAGTCCTTCTCTTCTTTCAAAGGCAGCTCGTACACCAATTCTGATGAAGCACACGACCGAATGAGAAGACAGCACCAACGCACACGCACACGCACACGCACACGCACACGCACACGCACACGCACACGCACCAACTATACGACACGAATGAGGTACCAGGAATGTAAAGACCAGCGCCAGGCGTGTAGCATTTGAGCCCCTGCGAGGCGTAATCGTGGCCAAACACGTCCTCGACGACCGCGTCCACCGGCACCACCTTCGACACCTGCTTGCGGATGCTCTTGGGGCTGCCCGACCCACCACCCCACGCCCCACGTGAGCAGTATCTGACACACACACACACAACACACACACCACGACGCACCACGACACACCGCGACACACCACACACTCTCTCTCCCAAAGACACAATCACGCTGGCGGAAGTGCTGCAGCTGTCGTGCACGTTCCTGGAACGGCACACGGCGGAAGCCACCAGCCTGCTGGTGATGGACAAGGAGCGCATACTCGAGGAGGGCGACAACCTGCGCGCACTGTTCAGCCACCTCAACGGGCACCAGATGGTTCACCGCCTCGAAAAGATACACGAGGTACCCCTATCTCCCGCGTGTAGGTGTTGTGTGCGTCGCAGATGTGTTGCGTGCGACTCACCCGTGCCATGGCCCACAGCCGTCCCACAATGTGGCATCGGGGCAGCGGCTCAGCGCGACGCCCCGGTGGATGGTCCTCTTGTCGCGCCTGGCCCTGGCCTCGCCCCACCCCGCGGCTGCCAGTAGTAGTGCCCTCGACCTGCCTGGTTGTGCACCTCCCACCACCTCCGTGGCAGCGCTGCCGCCAGCGGCACCACTGGTTTCGCCAGCGCCCCAGGCCAGCCACGGCCTGTCGTCACAGCCCCTGCAGCTGCCCACGTCCCTCCTCAGCTGCCAAAGCTTGCCCAACTAGTAATTAATTTAATTCTTTTTATTTTTATTGTTGTTAAAACGTTTTCTTTTTTTCCACTCCTGCTTTCGGGCTTCCCCCCCCACTCCAACCACCGCCTTTTCTCCACCCACGAGGGCACTCAATCAATCAAACAAAGATATGTTGGCCGCATGGCGAGCGTGCCGCACAGGGCTGAGCCCGGAAATGCGGGCGCAGCAGTGGCTGGACGGTAGTCCGAAGGGCTGGACGGAACAGGACCGAAGCGAGGTGGAGAGGCACTTCGCTCCGGCCGCGGCGACTCTTCTGAGTCAGACCGACAATCGGGGGGGCGCTGTCATCCGTGCGCTCGTGCGGTGGCTCTTCGACGATGATGACGACGCGCAGGATGATGACGAAGAAGATGTGAAGGACAAGGAGGAGGCCCTGTGCGTGCTGGGACCCGGGCTGCTGCTCACCGCGGCCATCGCGTCCAGAGGCGACTGTCCGCGGCCTGAGCTGTGTGGAGAGCAGTGCGATGAGCCGGTCTTGGCCGTCTCACGGCGCCTCTGGGCAAGAGTTTTGGTTGCCGCCGCCGCCGCACAAGACAAGCCCGAGGGCAAGAGCGCCGCAGTGGTCCTACTGGGCGGCATCTTGCTGATGTTCCAGCAATTTCGACACACGGGCGCCGCGCAGGGTCAGTTGTGTGTTGTACATTGCGCTGTGTGTCGTACATTGCGTCTTTGTCTTTGGTGGGCGTTATGGCACTCTCACCATGGCCGCGCGCGCGCGCGCTCGTAAGCACAGGCTCCAAAGGCACTCTTGACGAAGGAGGCCTTGACGCGTTCGATGACCGATTCACCTCGTGCTTGCTGAACCACCCCCACACCACGGTGGTGATTGGTGCTTCTCTTATCTTATCTTCTCCTCGCCTCCAGGCTCACCGGCAGCTTCGTGTGTCGTGTGTCGTGTGTCGCGTGTCGTGTCGTCTTGTGTGCATCTCAGCTGCCGTTAAATTCGTGGCTGCATCGGCTCCATTCTTTCGCCTGCTACCGCTGACCCAGGGTTCAGAAGATATCAGCAGCTCCAGGACCTTCCACCAGCTGCGCCGCCTGTTCCACGGGGCAGCTGACGCCCGCGTTCGCTGCGCCGCGCTCCAAACTCTGGTTCGGCTCCAGTGTCCCGGCCTTGTCCAGGTACGTGTGATGCCCCGGTGATGTCGACAAGCAACCCGTTACGCAGAAGAGCCGAGCCCACTCAACGCACCACCCACCCGAACACCTCCGCCAGGGCCTGGTCGAGCGTTGCGCCCAAGAGACCGACGCTGATGTGCTCGCCCAGCTCTATCGAGCTGTGACGGAGCATCATTTGACCGTGCCCACAGTGGGCCAGACTACCATTTCGCTCGAGTCTCTCGTGGACGCGGCGCCGCATGGTCTGAACGTACGCGTGCGGTCGGTTACGCGTGTGATGAAGGATTGATTGCCACGAGCCTGGCCTCTTACATCTTTCACTCACTCTCTTTCGAGGACAGCACTGTGACGTGCGGGTGGTGGCCGCGGCGATCTCGATGGTTGACCGCATCAGTAACCACTACCAAGACCAGGGCCGTGGTGTGGATGAACTCTATTGCATGTATGCACGTCACACCGCACACGCGCACGCACACGCACACGCCACCCACGCGCGACGAAAACGACATAACCTACACGGAGCCGACCACATAGGATTGCGAAGGCGGTGAGCCGGCTGTTCATGAGCAGCCAGCCGGGGGTAGAAAGCCTGCTGCGACTCGCTGCCGCCCGCGTCGCAGCTTACGACGAACGCAGCTGGGACCCTGCCACCGGCAACCGCGTCAACCTGCTGGAGCGCCTCCCGCCAGAGCTGCATGATCTCCTCGACGAGTGCCGGACCACACTGCAACGCGAGGAGAAGTGCTCCAAGCGGCACGACGGTACACTCCCTCCTTCTGGTGCCCGTGATGGTGGGCACCACTGGACTTCTCACTCTCTTCCGCTACACAGTGATGCTGCCCATGGTGGTCTCCCAGCTCACTGCATGCGAGCCGCTGTGGCGAGCTATGAGCAAGGTGACGACCTCTCAGCTGGTGCCCGAGTGCAGCTGGCAGCTCCGGTGCGCAGGGCCCACAGACCTGTGCTCTCTCTCGCGTTTTTGTCGCGCGCATTGTTATGTCGTTAGTACTGATCCACTGGTGCGGCAACAGCGAATGCGGTCTCGTGCTGCTTGGGGTCATGGCGCTAGTCTGGGATCACAACGAGATGCAAGCCTTCGTGGAGGAACACTGGGCATTCCTCGTTGCAACGCTCAACGATCCTGTGGTTCGTTGGTTTCCACACACGACACACGACATACACGACACACACACACGACACACAGCACAGCACAGCACACACGCACGACACTTTCTCACACAACACAGGGAATGCGCTCACTGTGGATCTGTGTCTACCACCCACCTCGGCCAGGCCCAAGTGCGCCTCAGATGTTGTCGCACCATAACTGAGCTGCTCGCGAGCAGTCCGCCGATCAAACAAGACCACGACCGACTGTCGCGTCTGGTAGATGAAGGCCTCCTGGTCCTGTTCTCCAGCGAACTGCGCCGCTACAGCCCCGCACCAAGCCCAACAGCAGCAGAAGATGCTACGGCTCCACAGGTGTTCGTCCACGCGCTCGCCCTCCTCCGCCAGCTCGCCGCGGAGGAAACACAGTTCACGCAGGCCGCGGTTCAACGCGCATTCCTCGGCTACCTCGCGGGCATCGCTCACATTCCGGTGCGTGGTAGCAGCTGAACCGGAGTTTTAATGTTTATTAATTAGTTGGTTCGTGATTGGCGGTGAGCGCAGCTGAACCGCCTGCCGGAGGTGATGGAGTGCGTGCTCGAGTGGTTCAAGCGGGACAAGGCACCGAGGGCGCAATTGGCCTGCGCAGCCCTGATGGACACGATCGAAGAGCACCGCCAAGGCCACGACCTGTGCGCCATCACTTTCCTGCTTGGGCTCTGGCCACGTATCGCCACCCGCCCTTCACAAGACAAGAGTGAACATAAACACAACACGAACCACACGACACACGGCACACGACACACGACACGACAATCACAAAACTTCAGCCGACACGAATGACACCCTCCACACAGACTTGGATGATGACTGCCGGTCCGGTGTTATGCAATGCACGGTTCGATTCCTGACCGCTCCCGCCTTCCCCGACGAGGTACAACACCCAACTAAATAGTTCAGACCTCCCTTTGCATACTGTTTCTTCTTAAATCCTGAAGAAAAAAAAGAATTCAAAAAGCGAAAAAATTCTTTCTTTCAGTGATGGCAAAAGCTTACTGGCCAAGAGAAATCAAAGACAGCACAGGATTGGATAATTTCGATTAATTATTGTCGACGGTTGTCCCCCACCCTATGAAATGCTAAAGGCCCTTGGCCTGTCACGCAGATGGCCAGCTCGACGGTACACGATTTGATCCAACAGTGTCCAGACCTCCAGGAAAGAGTCAGCGCAGCCATTGCAGCCCTTTGATGTATTCAACACTTGTCTTCGTTGATGGCTTAGAATTGGGCAGCCAGGTTGGCCAAGTGGCGCTTCATCTCGTCGGGTCCGCACTTGACCGGTTCGCCGTGCGCCATCACCAGCAGCCCGATGTCGTCTCGCCGACCGAGCGTCTCCAAGAATCGCTTTGTCTGCGCCTTGTCCCGCACAAAGAAGTACCTGCACACCGCACGCACCGCACACGCTTCAGATTTGATGACCGTGTGCGGTGGTACGTGTGCGGTGGTGCGTGTGCGGTGGAAAAGTCAAGTCATGTTGATAAGTGTGTCGAGGTACCGCGGCATCCAGGGAACGACGGGGTTGTTGCCCCCGGTGACGATGCCCAGAATTCGCACGTTGAAAGGACCCTCGGCGACGTTGGCGACGAGATCGCAGAACACCAGCGCTTTCTTGTCGCTTTCTGTGGCCATCTCTTTCGTCGCGTCCTTCTCTTCTTTCAAAGGCAGCTCGTACACCAATTCTGATGAAGCACACGACTGAATGAGAAGACAGCACCATCGCACACGCACACGCACACGCACACGCACACGCACACGCACACGCACACGCACACGCACACGCACACGCACACGCACACGCACCAACTACACGACACGCATGAGGTACCAGGAATGTAAAGACCAGCGCCAGGCGTGTAGCATTTGAGCCCCTGCGAGGCGTAATCGTGGCCAAACACGTCCTCGACGACCGCGTCCACCGGCACCACCTTCGACACCTGCTTGCGGATGCTCTTGGGGCTGCCCGACCCACCCCACGCCCCACACCCCCCACGTACAGACCCAGATCAGTTTCGTACAATTCAAGTCAGCCAGTTCGTCTGGTCAGACTGCGTTGGAGACGGACCAGATGACCTGCGCATCGGGGTAGCGCTGCTTGTAGACGGCGGCGTCCAGGCGATGGAACGGCGAGGGCACGAGAATGTACTTGACACGCCCCAGGTTGTCGAGCTCTTGCATCCCCTGTTCGTCCCAGGAACCAGTCACCACAGTGCACACGACACACGACACGACACACACGACACACACGACACACACATACACACACACACACACGACACGCACCTCGTCGCTGAGTGCGATGACGCTGTGGAGCAGGAGCTCCTCGCGGCTCTCTTCCTTGGGCTCGACCGGTGTGGAGCTGGCAGCTGAGATGGGGGCGACAGCCGGTGGCTCGGTGCTGTCGTCTTGAGTTGCGTCGGAGCGAGGAAGGCGATAGACGACCATGTTCCTCATCACCGCGTCGGACTTGGGCTCCACTCGACCGGTCACCTGTGCTCAGACCAGTGCCGCAGAGACGCGCTTGCGGTTGGCAAGTGGGTTGGCGCACACACGGCACGACACACACGGCACACGGCACACGTTGCAAGTACCTGCCAGAGGTTGCCGGCGAGGGGAACCAAGGGTCCGTGAGGCACGACGTGCTTCTCCCACACTTGGGGCTGTTGGGATGAGAAAAAAAAAGAAAAGAGATTAGAGGTTAAATCTTGCGATCTGGAGATTTTACACGAATTTGAGATTAGCGAGCGTGTACGGGTTGGGCGAAGAGGAGGCGGTAGGAGGTCCACCCGAGGCCGCCCACACCCACGAGCGCGGAGAGCGCCAGGCCCCGCCCCAGCGGCGTCTTCGGCACAAACATCTCGAGATGGAAGTATTTAATTATTTATTTTGTTGTTTTTTTATTGTTTTATTTTTGTGGGTACTATTTCGGTTCCAGTCCATTTTTGTTGAAACGAATAACAAAAAGGGAAAAATCCTATTTATTTTATTATATAATTATATGGTCCCTGGCACCTAGTAGCCCGAAACACACAAACGGCCATCAACAAGAAGGAGGCATGCAAGGAGAGCTCTATCCACCACAGGGCGCGGTCACACTCGAGCAGGCACTGGAGAGCGAAAGCGAAGAACGAAAGCGACGGAAGAAGAAGCCAAAGGGGAACGATGAAGATGACGGAAAGGTTGGAAAGAATGAAACAGAAGGAGGGGAGGTCTCGAAGGATAGTGCCTTGGATGGAGAAGATGAGGAGAAGAAGAAGAAGAGCGACGGCGATGGAAGTAGCGGCAAGAAGAAAAAGAAGAAGAAATCGGGCGGCGGGAGCAGCCTCGCTAACAGCAGGAAGAAGACGAAGAAGGGAAGCAAAAAGGTGAAGGAAGACGAAGATGGAGAAGACGGCGACGGTGAAAGTGGAAGCAGCAAGAAGAAGAAGAAAAAGAAAGAGAGTAAAGAGGAAAAAAAGAAAACCAGAAAGAACTTGAAGGCCCTCGCGGCCACCCTGCCCAACCCACGCATCGCCTCTTCATCATCTGCCTCCTCTACATCTCCATCTCCATCGCCATCTTCCACTACTTCGCCATCTTCAAATGGCTACGCAGCCTCGAATGCCCAGTTCTCTGCGTCGTCTGGAAAAATCAGTCTGGCAGCGAAGTCGAAATCGAGTGATTCGGCATCGCGCCTTGCCGGCGCCCTGACCTGGAACGATCTGCCCGACACGCCCATCAAGAAGAAGAAGACCAAGTCGTCATCATCCAGCATCAACAAGAAGAAGCGACAAGATGCTGGCGGCGGCGGTTCGGACAGCGACGCGCTCATGGCGGCCGAGGACGATGTAGAGGAGTGGGAGCGGTCGGGCAGCGCCGACGTGGTCCTGTGCACCATCGGCCACTTCAAGCAGCTCAGCCTGTCCGACGAGGGACGCCGCTTCGACCCCAAGGCCGGCCCTGTCGACGACGGCGGCGATAACCATGACGAAGTCGCTGATGCGGTCGATGGCAACGACGACGGCGACGATAGCGACGTTGACGATGAACGGCTCAAGCTGCCGCTGCCGAAGGAGAATGACGAGAGTGGGTGCAGCAAGGACGAGCTCCGGCTGTCGCCGCGCGGTTGGGCAGACTTGTCGATTGCTGGTAGCGGCGGCGGTGGCGGTTCGGCTCCGACCACGTCGCGCACGGCCTCGCCCGATGCGAAGTGCGCGCAGCTGCACAAGCTGCGCTCGATGGAGCCCACGGTCGTGTGGCGCTCGCTCCAGAAGGCGGATCTGCTGGGCTTGGTGGCATCGCCCGGTGCGCCGCCGGCGGATGACGGTGGACGCTCCGAGCGCAAGAAGCGGACGGACATGCTGTGGCAAGAGCTGATCGACACCGAGATCAACTACGTCAAGAACCTCAACACGATCATCCAGGTGCCCAACAGCACGCAACACGCAACACGACCAACGACACACGCGATTGACTGACGTTAGGGTTTGTGTGGATGTGCAGGAGTTCGTGGTCCCGCTGACGACGCTGGCCAACGAGGGCAAGGGCGCGCTGTCGCCCGGCCAGGTCGACCTCATATTCAGCCGAGTGACGCCGCTCCACGCCATCCACGAGGCCCTGCTCGCCGAGTTCAGGCGAGGTGCGCGCCCTTGCCAACCACCTTCGAACTTGAGGTCGTTGCTGACGTCATGTGGTTTCGTCTGTGGATTTGAACGCAGCTGAGGCCGGCGGGTGCACGTTCTCCGATGCATTCCTCACATTCATGCCGTTCCTGAAGGTCTACTCGACCTACGTGAACAAGCACCCGTCGGCGATCGAGCTGCTCATTAAGCTGCAGCGATCCAGTTCCCGCTTCCGCAAGTTCCTTGACGAGTGTATGAACAAGACGGGCATGGACGTTGAGTCGTTCCTCATTCTCCCGATCCAGCGCCTGCCGCGCTACGAGCTCATTCTCAACGTACGCCACAACGTTGAGCGCCGCTGCATTCACTCCTTTCTTCCTTTAACACACACCACACACACACACCACACACACACCACAATAGGACCTGGTGCGACAAACGATGATGTGTTCGGCTCCGGGCGAACACGCCAAGCTGAAGAAACTGCTGGCGTCCATCAAGTACGCTTGCTTCCCCGGTGCTCTTTTTTTTTCCTTCGTTAAGAGGAGCGTGGCGCGCTAACGAACGTGTGGGGGTGTCTACCTCAAAAAGGGAGATCAACACGGCGGTGGTGGAGAGCAGGAAGAGGGAGGAGAGCGCCGAGAGGATGTACCAAATCTACGCTAGCCTCGCGTTCCCGTCCAAGCAGAAGGAACTGGTACGTATGTCACATGTGGCCACATGAATTCAACATAGCGCCGACGCGTAAGACCTAACCTGTGATATTTCTATATGAACGCACAACATACGTATGTAGGACGTGTTCGATGAGACGATCCGGGTGTTCGTGCGGGAGGGCATGCTCGACGTGTGCCTGCCGCCCGACAGCAACTTTGTGCCGCGCTGCTTCATTTTGTTCACCGACATTCTGGTGCGCCAGCCGTCGAGCGATGCACCCGTGATGGATGCGTTGAATGGTGAAAAGCACCAGTGCGCTAACAACACCAGTGCTGTGGACGTATGTAAAACAGATTTGCACGGTAAAGAAGGGGTCCACGATGAAGTTCGAGTACTTCTTCAAGCTGGCGAACATCACCACGCAGAGCACGGGGAAGGATCTCACCCTGCTCTTCGGTATGTTCCACCACCCGTCGTGATTACGCCCACGCACGCACGCACATGCAACGCATCCATCGCTGCTGACCCGGCTACACGTGTTGTGTGCTACAGGCGACGATAACGTGTTTGCGCTGGCGGATCGCAAGAAGTCGGGTGGCGGCTCGCGAGGGTCGAGAGGTTCGCGCGGGGCCAAGGTGAACGGAGCGGCGGAGTCGGGCAACGACAATGTGCTCTACCTCCGAGCCTCTTCCGCCGAGGAGAAGGAGGCGTGGGTCAACGAGCTCGACCAGCTCTGCGCGCGAGCGCAAGGTATGTTGCGGTGCAACGCACGCATTAGAGAGGAGCAACACTCATCTTTGTATTCTCTTTTTTCTTTCCTTTGCAGTGGCGGAGACAAAGAAGGCGCGACGATCGATCACCATGCCCAACCTCAAGGACATGCTGGAGGCCGAGATGGAGAAGGAACGGAAGGAAGAGGAAGAGGCGGCGACGAAGCAGAGCGCCACCGAGCGAAGAAAGTCGCGACGGCTCTCCCTCCGCTTCAACAGCTCCCTGCTCCAGAGCAGATCGAAGAGCTCGACCGGTAGCTGAAGCCGGGAGTTTTGCATTACGGTTGCACACGTCAGCTTTTTGGCGCGAAATTTTGGCGCCAAAACAAGACCTTGCGTTTCCAGTTTTGATCACTGCCGCAAGTTTCATCATCTGGCACGGCGTGGTGAGGAGGGCGCATCTGAATCTTTGTTGCGTCTTTTTCTTCCTTGATCATGGAGATCGAGGATCAATCATCAACTGTGGCGGTCGCCGCATCGGCGGTTAGTCTCATTTTCAACACAGCTGCCTTGGAGCCTCCCTCGAGTCTCCCAGCTCAGGTTTGCGTTCAATGCTTGCCCTCACCGTCCTGAGACGTGCTAAATTTGACCTCACTTTTGCATTACAGATGGAAGAGCTCCACAAGCACGTCGATCTGCTTCAACAAGAGTTGGAGCAGGAGAGGGAGCTGGCTCTCAAATACTACAGCCTGTGCTCGACACTCACCTTCGCCGTCGACGAGAAGAAGCTCGAGCTGGAGCTGGAGCAGAAGGCCCGGCTCGAAGCCCACGATACTCTCGTCGAGCAGAAGAAGCGACTCGAAGAGGATTTGGCCAAGGAGCGCGCCGCGAATGAGGCGACGATTAGCGATTTAGCGTCTCAGCTCGCGCAACTCGAGGCCGAGCACAAGGCGCAGCTGATCAACAATCCTGAGATCGCGAAATGGAGGGACGAATGCGCCATCGCGAAGAGAGAGCTGGAATTGGCGAAGCAGGACGCGCAGGATTTCGAGCTCGAAAGGAATCTCGCGCGCGAGGAGAGCGAGCGTTGGCGTGACGCGAACGAGATCCGCAAATTCGAGGTGGCCGAGAAGACCGTCCTCATCGAGTTTGCCTCCCGGGAACGCGCAGAGCTCGCGGCACAGGTGACCGCCCTCAGGGCCGTCATCGAGGAGAAGACCGAGCTGCACCTGGCACGTGAGAAGGAGCTCTCTACACAGCTGGCGGCCGTCGAGCAGCGCCTGGAGGAGGTCCGCAACCAACTAACGGCCGAGCGCGACGCCAGGGGCGAGGAACAGCGCCTCCACGCCGCCCTCAGGTACTAGAATTTCTCTTGTTCACTTCTCTTTCTTAACACCACATCATTTTGTGCTTACGCGTTGAGCTGTTCAGGTCCGAGTTCGACGTGCTGCAGGCGACTATCGCCGAACAGAAGGCCAGCGAGAATGGCCGGATGGCGCTGGTTGCCCAAGAAAAGGCGCAGCTGAACGCTCTGCTGGAGGAGATGCAGCAGGCGCTGATCGACCAGGAGAGCCAGCTGGCCGCCCGCCAGCAGGAGATCGAGAGCCGCGACAAGCAGGTCGCGCAGCTCACCGAACAGGTCAACGCGATAACGGCCAGTGAGGAGGATCGGCTCAGGGCGTGCGATCGCGCCCAGCATGCCATCGAAGAGGGCGAGCGAGCGAGGAAAGAGGCGGAAGACCAGCTGCAGAGCGAGCGGAGCCGGTGGGTCGAGGAGCGGGCCAAGTTTGTGGAAGACGTGGACTCTCTCGTCGCCCAGAACGAGGAAGCGGTGAAGCGCGTGCTCGACGAGCTTGCTGTCATCAAGGAGAGGGAGAAGAGCCGGCTGGCAGCCGAGGAGGAAGCGATGGACGAAGAGATTCAGGAGATGGAGGCCATCATCGAGGACGGCCGGCAAGCGCTGGCCGCGGTCCAGCTACAACTGGACGCGCGCGACGGCGAATGCGCGGAGCTGAGGGTAAAGATCGACGAGCTTACGCGAGAGAAGGAAGCGGCGCTGCTGAGCGAGAGGGAGAGGCACCAGTCCATCGAGCGTGAGCTCGACCAGGCCATGGCTGAGATCGCGCGCTTCGCCGACGAGCACAGCAAGAACGCCGAGGATCTCGCGGCCCTCCAGGCCGAGTTCGCCGAACACAAGACGGTCCACGAGCGGAGAGAGAGCGAGTGGCAGCAGGAGAGGGCGGAGCTGGCCAAATATCAGGAACTGAGCGAGGAGAAGGAGAGAGAGTGGCACGTGCTCAACAAGCAGGTGCAGAGCGAGCGGGCGCACCTGGAGGAGAAGCAAAAGGCGCTCGAAGAGCTGCAGCAGCAGGTGCTGGCGGCCGAGAATCGTCTAATGGCCGAGGCCAAGGAGAAAGCCCAGCTGGCCGAGGAGCTCAGGGAGGCCAGCAATCGCCTACGCGCCGCCGAGCAGAAGGTGGTTGATGACGAGACCGACAGCATGCGCAAGGCCGAGGAGATCGAAGCCGTGCGCCGTAAGCTCGACCAGGCCGAGGAGGTCCTGCGTCTCGCCCGCGAGGAGAACGCGGCCCTCAAGGCCGGCGTCGAGGAAGCCGAGCAGCTGCGAAAGGAACTGCAGGCCGGCCACGAGGAGCTCCAGCAGACCAAGCAGGAGTATCACGACCTTGAGGCCAAGCTGGCCGAAGAGAAGTCGGCATGGGCGGAAGCCATCGAGCGCGAGCGGAAGGAGCGCGAGGGCATGCGCACGGTTAACGACGAAGACGAGCGCCGCTTCCACGTGCTCAACAAGCAGTTCGAAGCCGAGCGAGAGACCTGGTGCGCCGTCGAGGAGGAGGTAAAGAGGCTGCGCCAGGAGGTGCTCGACCAGGACAACAGGCTCATGATCGCCGAGAAGCGTGCCCAGGAGCTCGCCGAGTCGCTTCACGAGCGCGAGAGGACCTTGGCCGAGATGCGATCGAGCACCGAGAGCGACGGGGATGAGGGCGCGCGCAAGCTGGAGGAGTGCAAGAAGAAGCTGGACGCGGTGGAGGGCGAGCTCAACACCAGCCGCTTCGAGGCCGACGGGCTGCGCCGGGAGCTGACCGAAGAGCGCGAGTCGTCGAAGCGCGAGCGGGCCAACCTCAGGCACGAGCTCGACCGCCTGCAGCAGGAGGCCGATGAGCGCGAGGCGGCGCTCAAGCGCAGTGCACAGGCTGCCATCGAAAAGGAGAACGAGGTGATGGTGGCCGCCAGGCAGAGCGAGCAGCTTGCGACGAAGCTGAAGGAGGCCGAAGACGACATGAAGCGCATGCGCCGTGCCCTCGAGCAGGAGGGCTCATCAGGCGACAGCGGCGCCTCGGCCGAGGCTCAACGCGAGCTCGAGGATGCCAGGGCCAAGCTGGCACTGCTCGAAGAGGAGCTCAAGGCCAACGCCGGCAAGTGCGTCCAACTGGCCGACGAGCTGAGCGCCGAGCGTCACAACCGCGAGGTCAGCGACCAGAAGATGGCGGCCGATTTCGAGCTGCTGCAGGGGATGGCCGAAGAGGCGATCCGCGAGAACACCGAGAACAAGGGCATCTCGCAGGCCCTCGCCGACAAGGAGAACCAGCTGCTGGCGGCCACCAGGGAGAGCGCAGATCTGCGAGAGCAGGCGCGGGAGCTAGAGGAGACCGTGGAGCGGCTCACCAAGGCGCTCGACGAGGAGAAGACCGAGCATGCCAGGACGCGCGAGGATGCCAACGTCAAGGCAGCCCAGTACGCCGAGGAGCTGCAGGCCAAGACGGCCTGCTTCTCGGCCGACCTCCAAGCCGAGCGCGACCAGAACGAGGCCAAGCTCCAGCAGCTGACCGCTGAGTGCGAGCTGCTCCGTGAGCTGGCCGAGGAGAGCCTGCCCAGGGCGGGCGGAGACGACGCGCTGCGGGCCGCGCTCGAGGCCAAGCAGTCGGAGGTCGAGCGGCTGACTGCGGCCCTCGCCGCGAGCGAGGCCGAGGCCCAGCGTCTCGGCCAGCAGTTGGGCGAGAAGGAGGACCCGACGCAATTCCAGGAGTTCGAGACGGCGATAGAGGAGATGACAGCGCTGATGGGCCAGAGGGAGGAAGAGTACACCCAGCAGGTGAACAAGCTGCAGGCCCGGATCGGCAAGCTGAAGGGCCGGGTCGGCGAGCTGACGAGCCAGCTCCAGCAGGTCGACGAGCTGAAGGTCCGACTCCAGCAGCGCGATGAAGAGGAGACCGACCTGCGCACGCAACTCGAGCTCACCCGCGTGGAGCTGCACGACCTGCAGCGCGAGTACTCGCGGATCAAGGAGGTCGAAGTAGCCAAGGAGGAGGAGCTCACGGCCGTGCGACGCGAGTTTGCCCAGCTCGAGACGCTGACGCGGGAGCGCGACGATTGGCTCCGCGAACGGGGCGACTTGATGCGCGATGTTGTCGAGTTTCGCGAGTCGCTGGGCCAGGAGAGCAAGCGCGTGGCGGAGCTGCAAGAGGAGGCCGCCCGCGCCGAGTACAAGCTCGGCGAGGCCATGCGGGAAAACGAAGCGCTGCAGCGGGGCATCGACGAAACGACCAAGGCGATGGAGGACATCCAGGCGCTCATGACCACCCAGACCGAGGAGCTCGAGGCCGCGCTCGCGGCTCAGGCGGCGGCCCGGCAAGACCAGGAGCGGCTCGGCGCCGAGCTGACACGGATCAAGCTGGACGGCGAGGCCCGCGTGCGACAGCTCGAGCACGATCTCGAAGACGTGGCCGGCGTCCGAAAGGAGCTGGAGGCTCAGCTGGCCGAGAAGACGCGGCTCTGCGCATCGCTCCAGACCGAAGTCGATGTACATACGCCCTTCTCCCCAACCACTTAAGAGGCCTCTGTACGCTGACCCTCTTTCACGTTACATGTTACAGAACAACCTCCAGCTGCAGGAGGAGATGAAGACGATCGAGGCCATGTTCGAAGATCTGGAGAAGGACACGCAGGCCAAGGCGGACCAAATCCAAGCCCTCGAGGCGGAGAACGAGCAGATGAGCCGACGACTGGCCGCCCAGACCACCGCCTCGGGCCAAGGCGGCAGCGGCGCTGGCGAGGAAGTGGAGGAGCTGATGCGGGCGTTGGAGGAAAGGCAGAAGGAGGCCGACGAGTACGCGCTCCGCTACGCCGAGATGATCCAGAGCACGCAAACCTACGAGAAGAAGGTCAAGAACCTCGAGTCGCGACTCAAGCGGGCTCAGCGTCAGCTCGAGGCCGAGAAGGAGAAGTCGAGCACCCTCTCTTCCAAGCCCTCTTCTTCCGAGTGCGAAGAGCCCAAGAGGTCGACCATCATCTCTTCATCGTCGTCGTCTTCTTCGTCGTCCTCGTCTGCGTCATCGCTGTCGACGGCCAAGCGACCAAGAGACACCGCAGAGCCGCTGGCGGCGCTCAAGGAGTCGACGTCGGCAGCTGCGAGCCAGGTCAAGCGACTGCGATTCACGGCTGGCGCCGACGCCAGCGCGCCGGCCACCCGGGAGGAGTCCGCTACGCGATCGCGGCCCGCTCTGGCGGCAGCTCAGCAGCAGCACTTCAAGGAAGCGGCATCTTCGTCTACAAGCGGCGCGAAGCGGAAAGAGCGCATCGAAGAAGCTGAGGAAGGAGTGGACAAGGAGAACCTGCCCATGGCGGCCAACTCTGTCCGATCATCGTCTGCCACGACCGCCGTGAAGGCGCAGCCCCTGAGCAAGAAGTCGCGCAAGTCCATCTCGCAGACGGCGGCCGGCGGCGCGGCGGACAGCGAAGGCGACTGTGCCGTGCAGTGAGAGCCCTCTCTCTTTCACTTTCTCTCTCTCCCTGTTGTATACACTCTCCCAGCAATACTATTTTATTTATGGTACTCAAAAGAGGTGTAGTCTCCTCATACGGAGGAGTATGAAGTGGTAGGGCAGGGTATCGGCCAATATGTCAATAAGTAAACAGAAAGCTTGGCATGATGAGGCGTGTATTAACGTTATGTATCGGCCATTACGGTGTAATCTTTCCTTTCTAGGTTGGCACCAAAAAAGGTTAGCACGCTACTTGGAGGGGTGGCTTCTGAGCTCAATGACGGTTGCAAAAAACCCCTTCTTCACGTGTTGACGTTGGAGCATCGTTCCAAGGCCAGCTTGCTTCTCTCGATTTTGTTCATCAACCACTTCATCCGCTGTAAAGAAAGTCAAGGAGGTATGGAGATACCTCTCAACTGACCTCCAAGGCGAATGGGTCCAACGGATGATATGGAAAATGTTTGAGCCTTGATCTCATCCCCCTCCCCTCCTCTATGTTGATGTTGACGATGATGTTCAGCATATTGGGCGCCGATCGCAAGATGCAAGCTGCGCTTTTGAGGGGCGATAGCGTTCAGACCGTGATGCGCAGACAGCGCACGGCCGATGAGGAAGAACGTCTCGTCAAGGTTCAATCTACCGCTCTTCCCTGTGTTCCCAAAGATCGATTATGTGCTCATGCTATCGTCCTCCATGTCGTGCTCTCCCCTTCTTCTTCTTCTTCTTTCTCTTCTACTTTGCTCAGCTGTTCACACAATGGGCCAACTTCCTGCTCGAAAGGAGGGGCCTGCAGATTGAGAGCGTGGGCAAGGACATCTCGGACGGCCTCATCTTGATTCAGCTGGCCGAGATCCTCACCAACGTCCCGGTCGCCAAGCATCAAGAGTGTCCCACTCTTCTTGTACGCTACTCTGCCTCCTGAGTTCTGATTATTGGGCGGTGCAGTTCTCATTTGTTCCTCTCTTGCAGATTCATAACATCGAAAATCTGACGATCGCGTTGGAACACTTCACTGTACATGGAGGCGTGGACTCGAGCTACGTGAGCCCCTCGGGTATGCCTGCCGTCGCCTTGGTTCCAACTTGTTTGAATTTGCTCATTCCCCCCCCCCCATGCAGCGCTCGCCAACAACGATGTGAAACAAATCCTCAGCCTGTTCTGGATGTTTGCCCTCAAATTTAAGATGAAGGATCTCAAGAATCGCTGGGCTGAGCTGCAGAGAAAGTACTTTCCCCTCTCCAGCTTGCTCTTGGGTAGAGCTCTGTCCCCCACTATGTTCTTGTTTGCTTACCTATGGACGTCAACACAACGCAACACAGCGGCGCCAAGCACAACCAGTTCGTGCAGCTGAAGAAGGACATGAAGCAGATTACGGACGACGGCCTCGGCGCGCCGCTCCTGCCCCGGTCGGCCATGATGACCATCAAGCGCAACGACGACCAGGTGCGCAACCTGCTCAAGCAGCAGGCCATGTCCAAGTACGTCGCCGCCGCCGAGAGCCTCCGTCAGTGGGTCGAGACCACCACCACCGAGCTCGAGGAGGCCAACCGCGCGCTCGACGTCGAGTCGGCCGCCGGCCCGCCTGGCCCCGGCCCGGCCATCATCGCGCATGCCGAGAACCTGCGCAGCGCCCGCGAGAGCTTCCGCGGCCAGGAGAAGGCCATCAACGAGGGCAAGCTCAAGCGCAAGACCCTGGCCGAAGACGCCTACATCGAGATGAAGAAGGCTGGGTGCAGCGATCCGGCCTACTGCCCGTTCGCGACGGTCGAGGAGTGCACGAACAAGCTCGAGGGCGTGCTGTTCGAGCGGCGGCGCAAGCTCGACGAGCACCTGCGTCGGGCCGACGAAGAGGCCGAGCGCGAGCGTGAGCAGGCCCGGCTGCGCGAGGCCGCCAGCACGCGGCTGGCCCAGCAGCTCGAGGCCGAGCGCGAGCGGCAGGAGGAGGAAAAGAAGCGGATGGAGTTTGATCTGCGCGAGCGCGCGCGTCTGCTGAAGCAGGAGCTGCTCAAGCTCAAGGGCGAGGAGCGCCCGGGCTCGGCGGTGGTGGCGGGAGGCGCCGGCCTCACCGCCGCCGGCAGGCCCAGCTCGGGCGCCGGCCTCGTGCGCAGTGACAGCGGTGGCCTCGTCAACCGAAGCTCCTCCGATGCCGACAAGCCGCAGCTCGACCCGCGCAAGATCCTCAACGCCGAGTGCACGACCGGCTCCAGTTACGCTCCATACCTCACCCACAGTGTCGTGTGCGTGTGCGTGTGCGTGTCGTGTGCGTGTGCGTGTCACTGACGCGTCTCCCTTGGGGCTGGTACATTGTAGTGGGTTCGTTCCTGTTGCGCCGTCAGACACGGCGCGAGGAGGAGGGCGCGCCGTGCACCTCCTGCAAGAAACTGCTGGGCAACACCCTCATGCTGCTCGTCGACGGAAAGGTGCGTGTGTGCCGCACACACACCACCGCACGCACGCACGCACGCACATGCACACCGCCGCACACGCTCGCTGCTTCTTGGTCGGGCGTTTACTGGGGGACCCAACGCAGGAGCTGTTCCATTCGACGTGCTTCGTGTGCAAGCGGTGCGGGAAGGAGTTTGATGACTACTACTACGAGCACCGGGGCGAGGTGCCCCTCTGCTTCGAACACTACGCCGAGGCCTCGGGCCTGAGCTGCAACGGCTGCGGCCAGGTGATCCGGACCAGCACCGTGACCCTGGCCATGGGCAAGAAGTGGCACTCCCACTGCTTCGCCTGCGTCAGCTGCCACACCGTACTCAAAGACGTACGCCCTTCCGCCGGCGTCTTGCTTCGACCGAACAGTGAACGAGTCTCACCACCCCATTCCATTGGTGTTCTATGCCACAGGGTCACTACGTGCACGAGGGCCAGCCCTATTGCCAGCTGGACTTCTACCGGGCCAAGGGCCTCCTGTGCGTGCGGTGCGAGACGCCGGTGGGCGTCGGCGACAAGTCCTTCGAGGGCCGCGCCTGGCACAAGGTACCATCACCAACCCACCACTACCACCACACGAGCGCTTGTGGGCTGCGAACAGAAAAAAGAACTGAAGGAAAAACAACGCAGTCGTGCTGGACGTGTACGACGTGCAACCGACCGTTTGGCAAGGACGGCTTCTACGGCGTGAACGGCCTGCCCTTCTGCGGTACCCATTACGAGGAGATGGAGCTCAGGTACGACACCGCACGACACGCACGACACGCATCGATTGCTTACTTTTTTGGTCACTGCCAACAACAGAGGGCAGACCAAGACCGGCGGCGGCGGGGACAAGTTCGGGAGCTGGTCGCGCCGCATGCAGGGCTCGGGCGGCCTCACCGAGGGCATGACCATGTCGGCCTCTGGCGTGCCGCTCCCCTCGCGCAGCCGCGGCGGCGGCGGCCTCTTTGGCGACAACTCGGGCGAGTGGGACGACGAAGAGCGGTCGCGCAGGCGGCGCGAGCAGCTCGCGCGGGAGAAGGAGAAAGAGGAGGCCGTGCTCCGGGCCGACATGGACCGGAGGAAGCGCGAGCAGCTCGAGCGCGAGAAGGAGGCCTACGTCAAGGAGCTCGAGCGGAAGAAGCGGGAGATCGAGCGCGACCTCGAGCGCGAGCAGTGGCGGTCGCTCGACCGCGAACGCGAGCGCGACCGGGACCACAGCTCGCGAGACCGCGACCGCGACCGTGATAGGTACAGCTCGGGCCGAGACCGCGAGAGCAGTCTCGGCCGGGACGGCGGCCGCAGCCGATCGCAGACGGCCAGGGAGAGCGACCGCGACCGCGACAGGGACCTGCGCGACCCGCGCGACCGCGACCGCGAGCGAGAGCTGCGGGACCGCGACCGTGACAGGGACCCGAGGGACCGCGACCGAGAGCGGAGCAGGGACAGGGATGGTGGCAGGAGCGACAAGGGCTCCCTGGGGAAGGACAGGGAGAAGGAGCTGCGGGAGAGGCGGGCCAGCATGTCCTACACCTCGGGCGGGAGCGGGCGGCGATCACATTACTAAGTCAGCCTAAGCGACAACTACGACAACGATAGGCAAACAGTCAGGTGGATAGGCGAAGCTAAGATGTGAGGAAAGGGTACAGGGAGGGAAAGGAGCCATTTTATGCTTATTATTTATTATTCTTATTTATCACAAAAAAATGCATCTTGCAGTAATAATAAACATGTTATTGAATATTTTCGTTCAACTACGCGCGTAGCGGCAGGAGCTCACTGCTCACTTGCGCTTCTTGGTGTGGCGGGCGGAGGCGGACTTGCGTTCGGAGATGGGGTGGAGCACTTCGGCAAAGTTGGCTCGCCATCCGCGGTTGTAGCTGTTGTCGACCACCAGCTCGTCGGCCAGCCAGCGGAGCTCGCTCAGGAACGCCCGATTGAGCCGCTCCTCTGTCATCTCTTCGTATCGTCGCTCCTCCTCCGTCTTCTGTTGTTGCTTCTGTGTGTCGTCTGTCAGGAAAACACACCCCACACACACACACACATAACAACAACAACAACAACAACAACAACAACAACAACAACAACAACAATTCTACCTGGTGGTGAGCGGAATTGGCGTTGCGTGGCTGCTGGCCTCGGTCGAGTTGTTCGGCCTTGAAGGCGAACCACTGCATGTGGTCCAGCTTCACCCGCTGGGACAGCCGCTTGTGCATGGAGTAGGTCAGCGCCTTCCGGTGGCGGTACAGCTCGCTCCCGAATCGCGCGTCGTCTTCGTTCTTCTTCTTCGTCGCACTCTTGCCCTCTTCTTCTTCGCTGCTCTCCTCCTCGTTATCACTCTCGCTCTCAGACGTGTCCACCTCCCCTTTCTTCTTCTTCTTCTTATCGTTGCTTTTTTGGTTCGTCTTCTTCGCCTTCTTCGTATCCGCCTTCTTGTCGTCGATCTTCTTGAGCAGTTTCTTGGCCACCTCGACGTCGTGCTTCAAATCGCCTGCATTCCACCGTGAGCATGTGCGCCACACGCCACACACACGCACACGCACACACACGCACGCACCGCACACGAACACACCGCACACACACACGCACACACCGCACACACGCGCACTGCTGCGGCGGGCACAGAGGGCGAGTGTACCCCATTTAAAGGTCTCGGCGGTGGTGGTGTTGGAGAGGACGAGGTGGACGTGGTAGAGGGCGAAGAGGAAGAGGACGATGCCCATGATGACCGAGAAGAAGGCCACCATCACCACCGACCCGGCCTCGAACAAAATAATCTGCAGCCATTTATTATTATTATTAATATTATTTTAAAATGGAATTTAATTCATAAATTATAATGCTAAATAGAAATAATTAAAAATAGAATGGATATAAAAGACGTACCACGAACATGGTGGGGTAGGAGATGGGCGTGATCTCGCCGGTGGTCCTGTTCTTCATGACGTAGCGAAGAATTCCTGAAAATATAATATTATTCGCACAGCGGCACGACACGCACGACACGCACGACGGCAAACACGACGCACGCACGACGCACGACACGCGCGGGGTGGTGGGAGAGCTGTGGTGAGGTGAGAGAAGACGTGAAAGGGTACCCTGCTGCTCGACGATGCCGGCCACGATGCCGCTGGTCACCAGGAAACCGTAGAAGCAAAGAGCCGCCGTGGCGAACAGGAACGCAATGAACTGGTGCCGACACCACGACACGACCAACGACACGACCAACGACACGACACGACCAACGACACGTGTGAGGATGGTGAGAGTGATGGAGAGGGGGAAGAGTGTGTGGTGTGCGCACCTTCTTTTGGTTCCGTTCACCGACGCAGTTGTTGATCCACACGCAGTGGTGGTCGAAACGCGAAACGCACGAGTTGCAGATGCGACAGTGCATCGATCGCGCCGGCCT
Organism: Acanthamoeba castellanii str. Neff; assembly: GCF_000313135.1. Classification (NCBI taxonomy): domain Eukaryota; phylum Discosea; order Longamoebia; family Acanthamoebidae; genus Acanthamoeba; species Acanthamoeba castellanii. The sequence continues at coordinate 664,262 of NW_004457532.1, forward strand.
ATGCGTGCGGGCCGCGGTAAGACGACGACGGAGAAGAAGAAGAAGAAGACAAAGACGATGACGAAGAAGAAGAAGAGGAAAATAGATGCGTACCGCGGCAGTTGGCAGGTTTTGCAGAATTTCTCTTCATAGAGAATCCCGTCGTATGGATAGTTGTCCTTGTAGAGCGCCAACGTTCTGAACCACGACCACAACCACGACCACGACCAATTGACAAATGTGTAAGCGTGCCTGCCTTGTGTGTTGTGTGCGTGCGTGTGTGTGTGCGTGCGTGTGTGTGTGTGCGTGCGTGTGTGCGTGTGTGCGTGTGTGCGTGCGTGTGTGCGTGTGTGCGTGTGCATGTATGGAAGAGGTACGCGGGAGTGATTCGGCCGGGATCGGAGCGGCAAACGTGGAAGTAGATGGCGATGACGCCGCCGACCAACACGAACGACAGATACCTGGGGGTACGCCCACGCAAAGAAAAATTAGATTCTTAATAAATAACAATTAAAATAGATGATAAAAAGGAGAGTACGCACTTGTGGTACTCGGGCGCGTAGGGGCCGGGGAGATAGTGCCACGAGGTAACGATGAAGAAAATAAATGGACCCAACACGCACGCCAAGTACAGAATCTGTAGGCACGACACACGACACACGACACACGACACACGACACACGACACACGGCACACGACACACGGCACACGACACACGACACACGACACACGACACACCACGACACACACGACACACGACACACGACACACACGACACACGACACACGACACAAGTTAGAGGATGGTGTGCGTGTGCGTGTGCGTGTGCGTGTGCGTGTGCGTGATGTGGGTGCCTGGAAGATGGGGTTGGGCTTGTTGCAGCATTGGTCGCCGATGGCGTCGATTCTCGACCGCGCCTTCTTGCCAAACACGTTTCCGCACACGCTCCTGCCATTTAAAAATATTAATAAGAAAATAAGAAAATAAAAAGAACTTTTAAATTGACACTAGAGAATATGATTAAAATAAATACATAAATAAATAAAGTGAGGTGGAGGGGAGGTACGCTAGAGATTCGAAACATCCGCTGAGAAGGAAAGAATTACACTTCTCGATGAAGGTGTCGCGGTGGCAGTCCTGCTGGCCGCAAAGCAAAACGTAGACGACAGCGCCAAACAAGTTGATGTAGACCAACAGCAGCACCATGTCCCACATCTTGCCGCGGACTCTTGGCGTAAAAAATAACGAAAATCAAAAAACCGCAAGAAGAAAAAGGAAAATCAAAAACAATAAAATCAATGTAAAAGAAAATATTCAGACGCTCTGGCTTCATCGATGGAAGACAAGATGTCCAGCAGAGTCAAAAAGAAGAAATTAAAGGCCGGCCGCACGCCAGTGCAGAGCGCTTCCGGCGCAGATGGAGGCGGCACGCCGGCCCAGCACTACGTGCGACCAAAGGACCCCAATTTTCCAACGCGCCACCTCTTCATCGTTGGCTGCGGCCCACAGACAGGTATGTCTCACTCCTTTATATTTATTTATATTATTTTCTAATTGTGTGCGTATAATTATGACTATTTTTATATCAATGATATAAATAAATAAATATGATCTATTATATCGTGCAGGCGTGGCGGTGGAGACTCTGCAGGCGTTCTTCGGAGCGTACGGGCGCGTGGAGCGAGTGTGGGCCGATGAGACGCGGCCCTTCGTCTTCATCAGCTACGCTACTAAAGACGAGGCAATGCAGGCCCGCACCAGCGTCGAGGCGATGCAGAGCGACACCGAGGCAGGAGGTGACACCCATGTCATGGTGCCTTATGTGATGTGTGGTGTGTGCGACTCGAGTCTCACCCGCGCCACTTCTCTCACAGAAGAGCTGAGCCAGCTGGGACTGAAGCCGGGCCGTAAGCTCAGATTCGAGTACGCCGAGCTGAAGCAATCGGAGAAGGCGCAAGCCGAAGACGTCGCTCTCACTCAGCACGTCGAGGTACCCGACACACACCGCACTCACCGCACACACGACACGCATGACACCCACTACACGCGGCAAAGGTTGATGGACATGCGCGAATTCAGGTGGAAGGCCTCTACGTGTTCTACGATTTCATCGACGAGACGGAGGAGCAGCGGCTGCTCGCGGCCGTGAAGGACAAGTCCTGGAACACGCTGCCCCGGCGCCGGGTTCAGCATTGGGGCTACGAATTTGACTATAAGACGCGTAACATCGACATCACCAAGCCCTTGGGTGCCCATTCTCCCTCTCTCGCGCATGTGTCGTGTGCGGTGGTGCGTGTGCGTGTGCGTGTGCGTGGTGCGTGTGCGGTGGTGCGTGTGCGTGCGCGTGTGCGTTGCGAGACTCAGCACTGCTGACGGCGGGGGGAACAGGAGGCCTGCCCGACTTTGTGAGCGAGGTGGTGAAGAGGATGAACGACGCCGCGGTCGTGGAGGAGGAAGATGAGGCGACGGGAACGAAAGTGCAGCGTCGCCGGTGGCCCGAGTCCGATCAGCTCACGGTCAACGAATACGAGGAGGGCGTCGGGATCGGCGCGCACATCGACACACACTCTGGTACCACACACACACACACACATACACCACACACAACACACCGCTCACACACACACACACACACACACACACACACACACACAACACACACACACACACACGACACACGCTCACTCACACTCTGCGGTGACAGCTTTCCACGATGGCATTATATCGCTGTCGCTGGGGAGCTCGTGCGTGATGACCCTTTCGCTGCCGGACAGCTCGCAGCACAAGTCTGTGTTCCTTCCGCGCCGCTCGCTCCTCGTGATGACCGGCGCGGCGCGATACCAATGGCGGCACGCCATCCCCTTCCGACGATACGACTGCGTCCACGGGCAACTCATTAAACGCGAAGGTACAATCGTGTGTGTGTGTGTGCGTGTGTGTGGTGTGCGTGTGTGCGCGCGCGCGTGATACAGCGAGTTAAGGTGGCGCGAGCTGATGTGGACAGGCAAGAGGGTGTCGTTCACGTTTCGTAGAGTGCGCGGACACCCGTGTGACTGTCGGTTCGCTGAGGAATGCGATTCGCAGCAACTGTCAGTTACCAACATTCTTGGCTCCACCACGGGTACGCAGTAACTCCCTTAAAAAGCGAGAGCCTCTGCGATGCTGATCTCTTCTTCTTGGCTGCGCGCACCTATGTACTCAAGCCTCCGAGTTCGAGGCGCGCAATGTGATTGACGTGTACGACAGCATCGCTCCAAAGTGGCACCTCACGCGCTTGAAGCCTTGGCCCAAGATTGAAGCCTTTCTCTCGACTCTGCCCGAGGTATGCCATCATCATCATCATCATCATCATCATCATGACAGCGCAACGCACTCACAATGCCACACTAATCAGGGCACCATCATTGCTGACGTTGGCTGCGGCAATGGAAGATACTTGGACGTCGTCCACCGCCAGAATAACGACAATAGCCAAGGGCCACGCTGTTTTGCGGTAGGCAGCGACCGAAGCGCTGGGCTCATCGACATATGCTCGCAGCGAGGTTGCCACCCCACTATCCACCGCGCGCGCACACGACACACACGACACACGACACATATCAGACCCTCGTGACTCTTCTCACGACTGACACTACACTGCATCAGGCTTCGAGGTGGCGTTGATGGACACGCTTCGTCTGCCGTACAGGTCAGACGCGTTCGATGTCGTGCTCTCCATAGCGGTCCTTCATCACCTCTCGACCAAGGAGAGGCGCCTGCAGGCCCTCTCCGAGCTTCTCCGTATCACCAAGCCAGGTCTCTTCTTCTCCTCGCCGCACACGCACACGCACCACCACCACCCACACACAAGACACACCACCGCACACGGGACTCACGCGCTCATGAACGTGGAAGGTGGGCGAGTGTTGATTTACGTGTGGGCGCTGGAGCAAGAGGACGACTCGAAGCGCAAGTTCAAGGAGCAGGACGTGCTCGTTCCCTGGTGCATACCACCCACCAAGGAGGACAAGCAGGCCGGCAAAGGTTCACCATCAACCTTGCTCGTTCGTGCGTGTCGTGTTGTGTCGTGTCGACGGTCGTTGGTGTCGTGCGTCATGTGTTATGCGTACGGCTAAGCTGGGGAAGGATGCAGGTATGGTGGTACACAACCGGTACTGCCACCTCTACATGAAGGGCGAGCTGCGAGATCTGTGCCTGCAGGAACTGGATGCGAGATGCGAGGTGGTGGAGGACTACTACGAGCATTCCAACTGGTGTCTGCTCCTTCGAAGATGTGAAAGATGATAAAATCGGAAAAGTTGTTATGTACAAATGGATGCCGCCTCATGGGAGCTGCGTTCGGGTAGAGGCAGCAGTGGCCATGGGTTCGTATCGCTTGCGCAGGGCTTCTTCGACGATGGCGGTGAGATCGCCGCCGTACTGCTCGGCGAAGGTCTTCATCGGCATGGTGCGAATGTCGCGAGGAATCTTGAGCGTTTCGAGGATGAGTTGGTTTCGGAACGAGGCCTCCAGCTCTCTGGCTTGGCCGCGCAGCGCCTCGCATCGCGTTTCAACTAGTTCCAACAAACAATCAGGTCACTTCACCAAGACAAACGGCGAGACGAGGGTGCACCTTCGATATCGAATTCAGCCAGTACGGCGGGAAGGCGGCCCTTGGAGCTGATCTGCATGTTCTCAACATTCTCCTTGTTTTCCATCACGTCAGCCCGTCTCTTCTGCGCCACATTCTCTGCCATGATGACCTTCCACACGCAGCTTCCTGCACTCCTGATCTGATGTGATTCGATCTTCGATCTCTGTTTCGCGCCAATTTGTTTCGGCGGGAAAACCAAGTCGACACAAAATCAACAGAAATTCCAAACACGTTTACAGCTCATCCCTGTAGCGGCCCAGCCGTCTCTTTGCTGTCAAGGCGAACAAGAAACGCCATCTTGTAGTGCCGAGTGTTTCTCACACTGCACACGCATCAGCATAGGCGAACATGGACGTAGACAACAACAAGCACGGACGGGAGGGCCAGGACACTGGCGATGCGACGGGAGATGCATCGCACAAGAAGATTAAATTGGGCGATTTGGAAAAGGAGCTTAGAGATTGGACACTGTTCGAGCTCTTTGATGGGCTGACAAAGCTATCTGCTCAAGAGGATGAGGACGACCTTCTCGAGATCGTTCGCGAGATCAGAAAGCGACTTGCTGGACCCTCCGGCCTGCACATCCTCCTCTCCGACCAGGTGCGCATCCTTCCTGTTGCCTATCAGTAAAGCTGCCAAGTTGACACATATGTGCGACCACAGGTCAAGCCATTCCTCACGGGCGGTCTCACTGCTGCGCTCCCGGCCGTTCGCGAGCTCACCCTCGCCCAGCTGGCACGCACAGCCTCGGCGGGTCCTCAAGGCTTTGCTCTGCTGGTACGACTCACCACCTTTCCCCACTCGCCGTTCATTGCAACCTACTAAACGTGAGCTCACCGTGCCGCTGGCTTGGCCGACGGCGCAGACGGAGGTGTGGCCGGCCATCGTCAAGTCAGTGGCGGATAGCAATCTGCGGGTGGCCACCATCGCAGTGCAGACCATTCTCACAGTGGCCAAGGAGGCCGTGGGCCAAGAGCTTGTCTTCAGCTCGACTTCCTCTTCCATGTTCAACGGCATGATCATAGGTACCCATCCACTTTGAGTGAGTGGAGTCCAGTGAAGTGTAACTCACACGCGCCACACCATGTCACGTGATTGCAGAGAGCGAGGTCCTGCGCCTGCGCGTCCTGGACCTCTTTGTTGAACTGTCCCTTCAGTCAGCGGAGCTGCTCGAGCGATCGAAAGACTACCTGGGGCTCATGAGCCGCGAGCTCGACTCCAAGGACCTCCTGCAGCGCATGAACGTACTCGAGCTCCTGGAGAAGGTGCGCTCGGCTTCTGTTCGCCTCTCACAAGTGCCCACGCCAAGTGCTCACTTAGCCGCTATTCTTTTCGTTCAAAAGCTGGCCAAGACCGAGCACGGCGTGGCCTACGTCCAGAGCTCGGGCGCCATGGCGTCCATCCTCCACCTGCTCACCGACACGGAAGACCCCGGCTTCTCGCTGCTGTGTGGCAGCGCGCTGCGTCTCCTCGCGTCCATTGCCCGACAGCAGGGAATAGGAGGGGACCTCCAGTCTTTCGTACCTGTGCTCAAGGTCGTCGAGCAACTGTTGGAGAGCCGAGACGAATCCTGTGCGGTACGTGCACTGCCTCTGCAACCGAGCCTGGAAAACCACTGACTGTCGCCTTCAATCGCCAATGATGACAGGAGGCGGCCATCAGCTTCGTGGGCGCGCTGGGAAGCACCGTGGCGGGTGCGGAGCTGCTTCTGTCGAGGCGAGCCCTGGTGAAGAGCTGGTTCGAGCACCTGACCGCCACCGCCATGCTCCTTCGTTTGTCCTGTCTCCACGCCCTTGCCGAGCTCCTCACGTACGTTCCGTTTGCTCCAGCCCAACCCAACCCAACCCAACCCAACCCAACCCAACCCAACCCAACCCAACCCACAGGTGCCCAGATCACGAGAAGACGCTGGAGATCTTCAACGTGGAGGACAAGGGCTGGGACGGGTCGTCCAGCGGCGAGGTGATGCGCACGTTCATGAAGTTCCTGGACCAGCCCTTCCCCGACCTGCGCCACGCCACCTTCCACGCCGTGCAGGCCCTCGCCCGCCACCCGTGGGGCGTCAAGGCCCTCTTCGCCTACCCGGGCTTCCTCGAATTCATCGTCAACCGCGGCACGGAGACGACCAAGGAGGGCAAGGAGTGGAAGTACGCCATCGTCGAATCGATAGTGATGGGCGAGAAGCAGTACGACAACCGCGCGCGCGAGACGCTGGGCGAGGCGGCCTTCAACCAGCTTGTGACCTACCTCACCGAGGGCGTGCACTACGTCCAGGGCGAGCTTGCCACCAAGATCGCCTCCAAGTCGGCGTAGAGGTTCTCTCTTCAACCCCCACCCACCTCTACTTCAGTAATCTCTTCATCGTCATCTTTGTACAAAAGTTTCATCACAGTTCGCAGTGTCCCTCCCTTGTTGCTCTTCGTGGCGTTCTCTGGTTGGGAGGCGTAATACATAATAATTGAGGAAATAAGAAAGAACAAAAAAAAATAAAATAAATCTAACAAGATGGCAGAGGACCACCCATCAAGTGCGGCCACGACCGACCTGAAGGCCAACGTGGAGCGGTTCATGGGCTTTGCCGACGTGTACGACGCCGCGCGTCCCACCCCGCCCGCCGACCTGGTAGACCTGCTCCTGCGCTACGCGGGGCGCACCCGCGCCGCCTGCGTGGCCGACATCGGGTGCGGCACAGGTACGACGTCGAAGGCAGCACACGCACGACACGGCACGACACGACACGCACTACACACGACACATGCAACACCCCCCCCCCTCTCACGTGATGTGGCAGGGCTGTCGACGTGGCTGTGGCAGGGCAAAGCGGACGAGGTGGTGGGCGTGGAGCCCAGCACGGACATGCTGGCCCAGGCGGAGAAGGGGCGCGCGCTCTACCCCGACGGCGCGTCCAACGTGCGCTTCGTCAACGCCCTCTCGACCGCCACGGGCCTGCCCGACTCCTCTGTCGGTACCGCCCTCCCCACACACACACTGAGCCAAGTGCCGCACGTGGCGTCACCTAAAAACGCACACTCACCACCGCACGCGCACACACCACCGCACACGCACACGCGCTCTGGCAGACATCGTGACCGTCTCCCAGGCCCTCCACTGGATGGACCCGACCCCCACCTTCGCCGAGGCTGTCCGCATCCTGCGTCCCGGTGGCCTATTCGTCGGTGCGTCCTCTGTGTCATCGTCGTCGTGTGCGTGGCGTTGTGTGTGTGTGTGTGTGTGTTGTCGTTCGTGCGTGTCGTGCGTGTCGTGCTAACTATCATCACGTATGGACGCAGCGTACGACTGTGACTGGCCGCCGGCCACGGGCTGCTGGGAGGCCGAACAGCGCTACACGGACTGGCTCAAGGAGGTCAAGGCCGTGGGCCGCCAGCGCGACCTCTACCGCGACGTCAAGAAGTGGGAGAAGGAGGAGCACCTCGGCCGCATGGCCGCCAGCGGCCTCTTCCGCTGGGTTCGGGAGCTGATCGTCCACAGCGACCAGGAGACCGGCGACGCCCGGCGGCTGCTGCAGCTGGCCCTGAGCCAAGGCCACGTCGCCACCGTGCGCAAGGCCGGGGTGAGCGACGACGAGCTCGGCATCGGCGCCCTGCTCGACCAGTTCACCCAATGGATGGGCACCGAGCCGCGGCCCTGGGTCTGGGGCTACCGCGTTCGTCTCGGCGTAAAATAAAAAGAAGTTAACTTTTTTTGCTTATTCATCATTTAAATTAAAAGATATAAAATCACATAATACTTCTAAATATGGAAAATATATGTTAGAAATTATGATATATATGTTTACAGGTGCTTCAGCTCGGCGAGGAGCAGGCTGATGTCCTGGACCCAGGAGTCGCACTCGCGCTGGCTGTTGGCCCGCCACTTGGTCGTCGTCTGGGCCGACCGGCCGGGCAGCGTACTCCGCAGCTTGAAGACCGCGTCGTCCTTCTTGGACCTGACCACCACCGTGTTGAGCAGCGATATCGCCCCCTGTGTTGAACGTGTCTCAGTACACGCCGCACACGTGCAATACGCAACACACCGCACGCACGCACGCACGCACAACGCGCAACTAGTATGGGTGGAGCGTCAAACCGAACCTTGGAAGAGAAACGGACAGTGGTGTTGTTGAGGCCCATGCGGACCGTCTTCTTGAGCGAGCTGATGAGCTGGTCGGAAAACAGGAACACCTGCGTGGTGGTGGCGGTGGTGAGAACCCCTGAGTTTTCCCCCCACAAGGGTACCCACTGGCAGCATTAGGGGGAAGGGCCGTACGTAGCGCTCACGGGGCTGCTGTCCCTTTACGATCTGCGAGAGAATGCCCTCGCGAATGTAGCGTCGCGCCGCGAGGCCGCGCTGTTTGTGTGTGTGTGTGTGTGTGTGTGAGAGGGTTAGGGTTCAGCCACAGCAGCGCTGTAGCCGGGGTACAACAGTACCCCGATCTTGCGATCGTCGAGCTTGGTCTGGATGCTCAGCGTGCGCTGTATTCCCTCGGCCTTGCGCTTCGCCTCATTCACTGCGCGTAATCGTGCGTTCGTATTATTTTAATTAATTATTAATTATTAATTATTTGTTATTAGTCTAATGATATTACTATAATAATAAATAATTTTGCAATAATATGTTATTGTTTCAGGACGCATTTGCGCGTACCCTCTTCGGCAATCTGTGCGATGCTGGCCGTGGCCAGCTTGAGCTGGTCGTGGTCGGGGTGCTCGGTCCACGTGTATTTGGACAGCTCCTGCGAAGAGGAGTGGAAGTAAAGGTGAGGCGCCTCCACCTATCCATAGCCGATGAATGCACGAATTTCATGAGAGAGAGAGAGAGAGATGACTTTGTCATGCAAACCTTCAGCAGAAGCACGTAGCGTGTAATCCTTTGCACGGGACCCTGTGTTGTGTGCGTGTGCGTGTGCGTGTGTGTGTGCGTGTGCGTGTGCGTGTGCGTAAGAGAAAAGTGCTGATGGAGGAGTTGCGAGGCTACGTACAATGAGCAGCGAACAGAAGTCGAGAGCGTTGCAGCGGTAGTGCGTGATGGCCACCTGTGGGAGCCAAGCATACCGACGCGTCAGACCAATATACGGTCTGGACCACGGTCGGTCGCAGCTGTAATTGCATTTGCATGCGCGGTCGGTCGTAGGGGCGTACATCGAAAAAGCTCTTATAGGTGTGGCAGGCGAGCGATTCGTGGTAGTTCTTCACCGCGGTCTCGTAGTTGACCACGTACCTCTGGTACTCGGACGAGAGCGACCCCGGAAAGAGCAACTTGTGGAAGACCGTCACCGAGTGCCAGCGCGTCAGTGCGCGTGTGCGGTGCGGTGTGTGCGGTGTGCGTGTGCGTGTGCGGTGAAAATTATGATCGCGGAGGCAGGCACGTACAAACTCGTTGAAGATGGCACCGATCTGCCGGTAGTGGGCGTAGGGGGCCACGGCCGCATTCAAGGCGTCCGAGAAGCGCGCGTGCATCTTGTACAGGAGCTGACTGTTGGTATGCAGACTACTCAACTGTTGTCGTCGTCGTCGTCGTCGTCGTCGTCGTCGTCGTCGCGCATAGGTGTGTCGTGTGGTCAGGACAGGCCCGAATTGCGCACCGGAGAGCGATCACACAAGCGGCGTACTTTCAAACGAGGTTGGTCCGACTGCGCTGTGTCGAGCCGGGCGTTGAGCTTCTGCAGCGGCTCAAAGATGACCTTTTGGGTGCAACACCAAAAGTTACGAGTCAGGGAACGCACACCACCGCACACGCACCACCGCACACGCGTGACACGCACACCGACGAGTTAGCAGGAGCGGAGAAGTGAGTACTTCGATTGTGGTGAGCAGCAGCGACACGTAGTTCTTCTCCGTCTGCGCGATCTCCTCGGCCACGCTCCGTCGCTTCCGCGCCATCTCCTCTGCCGTTGGTTTGGTTTGGTTTGGTTTGGTTGGTTACAGCGCACGCGCAGCACCGCGAAAATGGGGGGCGAGACGCACTGATCACGGCGTATCGCTTGCGGGCGATCCGGCCGCGTACGATGGCCTGCAACCTGACGACGTCTCTGGCCGTCGCCCGGAGCTGGAGCGCCTTAAGCTTTGCCTCGGCTCTCTCTGAATTGTCATTCGCTGATGATCAGTCACCGACCACCGGCTTGCACACCAAACCGAACGCACGACACACACACGACACACGCAACCAAGGGTTCGAGTGCGTACGTGGGAGGGAGAGAGTGGATCCCGACATGGCCTTCTTCCAACCGGTGCGAGGGCTCACGAGCTGGTCCCCATCTTGGCCGGGAGGGGCACCGCTGCATGTACGAATTGTTCCGTGAATTCGATGACACGCACGCGCGTGTGGTGCGTGTGCGTGTGCGGTGTGTGCGGTGATGCGTGTGGCGTGTGGCGTGCCTTCCGGTAGGCAGCCGCGAACAAGAGGCGGAGAGCTGGACCGTCCCTACCCCCAACGCTCGGGGCGACGGTAACGACGACGGTGACGGTGACGGTGACGGTGACGAGAGCGACTGCGCCGGTGGCCGTAGCGACAACTGCGGCAATCTTTTCGTCTGCGCGGGCGCAGGGATCGTGGGCGCCGAGGTCGACGCGGAGGCCTGCGCGGCCGCCGGCGCAGCGGCTGATGACATCGATGCGGCCTGGTAGGTGGCCTGGCCCGCTCAAAGGCCACGCTGTCGCGGGGCGAGGCCGCGGGCGCGTAGTCGGCCATCGAGGCCGCGATGAGCGGCTTGACCCACATCACCATCTCGGCCTCCGTCTCGGCGAGGAAATAGAACACCTCCTTGTTCCCTACACGTCGCCTCTCAACAATGTATCGTGTTTCGTGTTTCGTGTGCGGTGGTGCGTGTGCGCGTGCGCGTGCGGTGTGCGGTGGTGCGTGTGCGGTGAGAAGGAGATGTACGGGTGGTGATGCGGAAGAGGTTCATCTGTGACGCCGCAACGATCGGGTGCGTGTCCGGCGTATCGATGATGCCGCCATTCACCGACAGCGCCACTTCTGGCCTCGCTTTCTGTAGTGTTGTGTCAACAACGCGTTAGTGTAAGTGGACGTGAGCGGGCTTGCGAGAAGAAGAAGAAGTAGAAGAAGTAGAAGGTGAAGAGAGCAAAGGGTACGATGTTGGCGTTGGGGAAGCGGTAGAGCCAGCCGTCGTGGAGGACGAAGAACCGCCGACACCACTTGGTGGGGTTGTCAAAGTCGGCCCAGGCCAGGAAGCCCGCCACCGCCCGCGGACCCACCCTGGGCGAGACGCCCAGTTCAGAGCCACCGCCACTCAACTTGCGCCCCACAACAATTGTGCTGCCAACGCCCTCCAGCCGCTGCTGCTGCGGCGTCCGTGGTGACGAGGTCTCCATCCCCCTACTATAGCAGTAATAACCACATTAAAAATAAACTAGATTCTTATGACCCAAGCCAAAGAAAAGAGGAGCCGAAGAGGCTCTAGAGGCGCGACCGTACCCTTACTGGTCTGGGTGAACACACGGCCAAGCTCCACGAAGCTGTCCGAACGAGTTGTTGCGGACAATATGTTGGTCACAATTTTATTTTTTAAAATCATTTTGAAAATTAATTTTATTCACCTATTTCTTCTTATTTTGTCAGCTGGTGCTGCCGAGGGCCTCGGGAATGGAGATGGACGACGAGGCCGAGGCGAATGAGGTCCGTTCGCGCAGATCTGTCAGCACCCCGCATCATCAGCAGGCCGCGGCATCTCAGTCGCCCCCCACGAAAAATCAGCAATCGAATCGATTGCGAGGCGCGTCTTCGGGCAGCAGCGGCAGTTTCCTCATTGACGCCCTCAAGAAGACCAAGATGGGCAAGAAGCACAAGAAGCAGCTCAAGCAGCTGCTCGTCGACTCTTTGGACCAAGCCGCCGCCGCTACTCCAACGACTTCATCTTCGTCATCTGCGCCCCAAGTCCCACCCCACCTTAGCACCACCACCACCTCCACTACACCGTCGACGGCCTCTACTCGGCCGCAACCGCACCAGGTCCTGTCCATCAGCCAGGGCACCGACCAGAGCTGGTCCGCCTCCTCCACCACGCCCCCCGCCCCCTTTTCCCTCTCCGGTACTCCCTTCACTCTCGTGTGCGATGTGCGATGTGCGTGTGCGATGTGCGATGTGTGCGTGTGCGATGTGTGCGTGTGTGATGTGTGATGTGTGCGTGTCGTGCCATGTGCCGTGTGCGGTTGATGTGTGCTGAACGCGCCACACGCACCGCCGCACACACCGCACACACGCAGATGTGAGCGACATGGAGCGCAAGTTTTTGAACACGAGCTTTGGCACGGACCGGTCCTCGTTCTCGGCCTACGACCGCCGCAGCAGCGCCGGCGTCAGCGGCGCCTCGACCCCGTCGTCGCCCTCCTTCTCGCCCGGCACCTCGCCCTCCTTCTCCTGCTCGCCGCTTCTCGCCGGCGTCTTTGCCGGCGCCACCGCCGACCGACGCGACAGTACCGACACCACCGGCGGCGGCGTCGGCGGCCGCCGCTCGTTCAGCGAAGAGGCCGCCGCCGGCTCCGGCACCACCACCACCAGCGCCGGCGGCGCCAAAGAAAAGAAAAAGAAGAAAAAGAAGAAAGAGGCGAAGAAGAAGGGCAAGCGCGAGCACAGGAAGAAGAGCTCGGAGTCGTCGGGCAGCAGGCTGCTCATGTCGACATCGCCGCCCTCATCGACACTGCCGATGCTGACGTCATCACCGACGGTGTCGTCGCCAATGACGGTGACGACGCCGATGACGCCGACGACGGTGGCGGGCGGCGGGTACGGCGGGTATGACCGGCAGCCGATGAACATCGACCTGGACAGTCTCAAGAAGAAGGTCAAGCCCAAGCGATGCGAGGCCGACATCTTCCGGGACGGCTTCCGCCACTTCCTGCAAAGCGGCGACTACTCCGATCTCACCCTCGAGTGCGAGGTACACCACACGCACCACCACACGCACCGCACGCACCACCACACGCACCACCGCACGCACCGCACGCACCACCACACGCACCACACACACACGATAGAGTGGTGCTAAGGTGTGGTGAACAGGGCAAGGAGTACCGGGTGCATCGGCTGCTGTTGGCCTACTCGTCGGAGTACTTCTCGCGGCTGCTGCTGAGCAACTTCCAGGAGGGCCGGCAGACCTACATCCACCTCCGCTTCCCCGACCCCGCCCACGTGTTCCCCCTCGTGCTCCAGGTACTCCACCACGCACACGCACACGCACACGCACACGCGCACGCACACGCAACCAACGACACGACACACTGTACAGTTCATCTATCAGGGCCACGTCACAATTGCCGAGGACAACGTAATCCCGCTCCTGGCCATGGCCGACCACTACCTCGTTCAAGTACGCAACTTTCCTCTTCGCACACGACACGACCAACGACACGACACTTACACTCGTGTGTGTGTGTGTGTGTGTTGTGGTGTGGGTGGTGTGGTGTGGTGAGAGTAGGAGCTGCAGCAGATGTGCAGCGACTTTGTCAACCAGACGCTGTCGCGCGACAACGCGCTGGCCCGGCTCAAGCGCGCCATCGACTTCAACAGCGAGGAGGTGGTCCTCAAGTGCCTGTTCATCACCGCCCGCAACTTCTCGCACGCGTCGCTGGGCAAGGCCGACTACACCTTCCTCCCGGTGGACATCTTCATGCTGCTCCTGCACCACCGCTACCTCGCCGTCAAGAGCGAGCAGCACCTGTTCAACACTGTCTGCACCTACGTCGAGGCCCACCGCGACGACCTGACCGAGGAGCAGATCAACGAGCTCATGGAGGCCGTCCGCTTCCGATGGCTCTCCTACGAACAACTCGAAGAGGTAACCCGCCCACCGCACGACACGCACGGCACACACGACACGACGCACGGCACGACACACGCACGC